>NC_041384.1:119648876-119650749 GCF_002162155.2 Triticum dicoccoides | reverse complement strand
AGATGCAACACACGCATTGCTATTTATAGGGCTAATAACTACAGAAACAACTTCATCAGTTTCAACTCGATAGGTAGTAGACAATGCTTTTTACTGAAGAAACAAAACCAGTGATAGTGATAAATTCTCGTCCATGTAGAGTGCCTGCAACTGAACAAATAAAAACCAGTAACAGTGAGAAATTCACATCCATTGATGGTGCATTCAGCCACTCTCATCCACATTAACTTGAGCATACATTAACTTCATGTCTGCTATCTTGGCATAAATTAACGTGTGAAAATCTTAACAAGTGTCAGATTGGAATTGAGCTGCATCCATATTATCTTTAAAAAACAATAGAATGCGCATTAAGATGTTACTGATTATTACCACCAAACAAAAGAGGATGCTGACCTTGCACTGCGACTGAAACACAGAAAACTGAGTGCCACCTTGGGGTTCAGGTTCTTTCATGTTTAGTCCTGAACGCCGAATGCATGTATTTTCACTGCATTACAAAGTAACAAATTTAGGCTGTTTCCTGTGAGTTCAGAACCAGATCATACGGGTGCTCCCTGTGAGTTCAGAACCAGATCATATATGCTAGTAGTATGCTACTGATCTCGGGAGATAGCTGAAACCTGACACAGGCGTTCTCCTCCTCCGGACTTGGTGTTCAGCCAATAGAATAATTTGAGCGCAGATCTGAAAAAATGGTGAAGGAATGGTCCAAACCTGAGAAAGGTTGGTGGGTTGTGAGGTCGGACGTGATAGCAGCGGCAGGGCTCTAGGAGATCGTGGAGGAGAGGATGGCGGCGTGGGGACGCCGAGGAAAGGTCGGCGTCGGCTAGGTCCTGAGCTCGGAGGCGGCAGGGCTCGGAGGAGATCGGGGTGGAGGAAGGACGGCGACGTGAGGGCGCCGAGGAGGTGGAGGCGATGTGAAGACCCTGATGTCGTCGGGATCGTCTGCAAGGCTCTTACCTTCCTCGGTGGAACATGGCGGAGGAAGCGATTCTGGACAAGGTGGGGGATTGGTCTTCCGCGGCGACGGCGGCCACCTCGAGCCCCTTCCGCCACAGCTGCGCAACCGCAGATCCAGGAGCAGCTTCATTGACGTGGAGCTCCGCCACCTAACTTGACGATCTGCAAGCGGATCCGACATTGGGGAGAAGGGTGGGGGTGGTGGAGGTGGCTGAGCGAGAGGTAGGGGAAGGCGGGGGGCGGTGGTCGACGCGGATGGAGGACGACGAGTGAAGCGGGGCGGCTGCCTCGACCAGGATGGAGGGCGGCGAGGATGGAGGGCAGCGAAGGGAGACGTAGGGCGGCCACGAAGGTAGGTCTCGCTCGAGAACAGGACTCGTCGCTGGTTAACCGTCGTAGGTTTTTTTTTGTCGCAGGTTAATCTTCGTACGTCTATTGAGGGTCGCATGTGGATATGTGCGGGTTCGGGCCTTAGGAGGAGGTTTTTTCGGTTTTTGATGTTTTAGGAAGAGGTGGGAGGAGGTACCAAAAAAACCGTGGGAGGTGGGACTATAAAAAACCTGGAAGCGAGACTACCAACTGGGTAATTAGGAGTAGAGATATATATAGGGTGTATCTATTATGATAACACCCACTTAAGACTTATTCTGCACATCAGTTTCTTATTCTGATAACACCCCACGTCACCGGCCCACCCCACCCACTCTTCCTCTCCTCCCACTTCCTCACTTCTCTCCACTTCCCCCCCCTCCCTCGCGCAGAACCACCTCCATCCTCCCCCGTCGCCCGCTTCCTCCTACCCAGCCGGGCGCCACCGCGCCTACCACCTTCCTCCTCCACCTACCTCCCACGGCCGGCGCGCCGCCCAACCACCCCGCCCACCCGCCCACCCTGCCGGTGGCCTTCCTCC
>NC_041384.1:119645625-119648445 GCF_002162155.2 Triticum dicoccoides | reverse complement strand
GGATCCAGGCCTCGACGGGCCCCCGTGACGTCCCGGCGTCGGATCCAGGCCAGGGCGGGCCCCCGCGATGCCCCGCTGCCAGAGCCAGGCCATGACGGCCCCCCACGTCGCTGCCCAGCCTGCTTCCCTCGCGCCGCCACCCAACCTCCTCCCCCCGAGCCGCCGCCCAACCTCCGCGACTCACCCTTCCCTCCCCGGCCTCCTTCTACCTCCGCCGTCGCGCCGGCCGGCCTAGCCCCACCGTCATCCTCGAGAAGTGCACCGCGTGCCCTGGAGCAGTGCACCGCGAGCCTCTCTAGCAGCTCATCCATGGGCGTCGGCAGTTTTTTTTGGCCTGCAGTTCGGTGCCCCCCCGCGTGCAGTCCGGTGGTGCTACGCATGTAGTGCTCAGGTGAGTCGCACTACAGCTCGGTTGGGTGGGCGCCACTGTCCTCCGACGGGCATGTGTGCAGTGCACTCAGGCGGCGGGGGGTAGCCATCTCCTCTCACGCTTCCAGCAACATCGGGAGGAGGATGGTGGAGAAATATTCTCCCAGGTGCAATTTGTCTGATGTTCTTGCATTTGTGTGCAATTTCGGTGATGGCATTCATGCCCAGGTCCAATTTTTCATTGTTGCTATCCACTGACGGCGAGCAGTGCAGCTTGCTATCGTTGCAGGTTAGTTGGGCGTCAATGCAGTACGCAAGCACTTGAGAGGACGATTGGCACGCACTTCAGTTTCAGCCGTGCGACGCTGCAGTATGGATGCACGCGGCAGGAGGTTCGTTGCTGCAGTTTGCTTGGTGTTGGCAGGAGGTTCTCCAGCTGGCCCATGTAGTTTACCTGGTGCAGTTCGGCCAGTTGATGGTTGCGGTTAAAAGGAAAATTGTGTGGAGTACACTTTCTTTGGGATGAAAAAGTAAGTGCAAATGTGGTTCACTAATTATTTTCTCAGGGTTCAGTTAACTATATTTTGTGTGATGAGAGCCGCTCCAACGTTTGATTTAGTAAACTGAACCCTGAGAAAAGTTATACGGACTCGTTTAAAAATTGTTTACCAAAGAAGTTCATTTAGAATTGTATTGCGGCTCATTTCTCTCGACCACGCGGTTCGCTTCTTCGCACGTGTACAACTTGCCAATGTGGAAATACAAAAACTCCAAACAGAAAAAATAAAGCAGGAAATGAAGTGCAAAGATATGTTAAATGAAAAATGGTAGAGAAACGACAAAAAAAGTAATGCCGTTCACTTGACCATTTGATGCAGTGCAAAAATGTGTTAAATGAAAAATGGTAGAGAAACGACAAAAAATAGTAATGTCATTCACTTGACCATTTGATGCAGTGCGGTTTTCTAACTGAAACAGTGCGGTCGGGTGTGTGATGTTGTTCATCCCGTAAGTGCAAAAAATGTTACGGAAGTAACAAAAGTAATGCGGTTCACTTCTTGATAGTGTTGTGGTTTATTTACACCTGATGTGAAGTGCACTCTATTTTCTCGTCCTTGAAAAAATTACGTTTGAATAAAAGAAACTATGCAGTTCTCTTACCCGTCCAATGCAGCGCGGCTTTTCGTCCGATGCAGTGCGGTTTTCAGTCGGATGAAGTACCCACGTTGATTTAGGTGTCGCGAAAAACAGAGTGTCCGCATTTCGGTAAATTTGAAATTCCTCTTAAACCGTAAAGAATTATAGAGAGTGTTCTACATGAAAAAGTTGTGTCTCGTTGATATCTTTCCAACAGCGTATGATTTCAATTATTCTGACCAGCCGTTCGTAAAAATTTCGCGAAAAAACAGCCGCTGCCTCTCGAAGTCAGCCGCACGATTTTCAAAATTAACTAAAATCCGTAAGGAATCTCAAAACTATTTCAACATATGAAAGTTGCACCTTGTCCGTAGCTTTCCAACAGCGTATCATATGTCTCGTTTCGACAAACGGTTAGAAAACTAGAGCAAAAACAGTACCGAAAATTTCAAAAAAATTGAACAAACAGAGTTCCGTGATTTAGTAAATTTGAAACTGCTCTTAAACCGTAATGAATTAGAGAAAGATTTATATATGAAAAAGATGCGCCTCGACGATATTTATCCAACGGCGTATCATTTGCTTCATTCCAACAAGCAGTTTAGAAAAAAACACGAAAAAATGCTCGCTGCCGCTCGTCATCCGCCGCACTATTTTCAAAATTGCTCTTAAACCGTGTGGAATCTCGAAAAGTGTTCAACATGTCGAAGTTGCGCCTAATCCATAGCTTTTCAATGATATATTACACGCCTCATTCCGATAAACGGTTAAAAAAGTTAGAGCGAAAACAGTACCGAAAAAATAACGTGTGCAGTTTTTTCCGACGAGAAGTTCACTAGTCTCTATTGCAGTGCTCGTCGTCAAAATGATGCAGTGCGCTTCTGTTGAGCGTGCAGTGCCGAAGTGGTGTGCAGAATAGTTATTCTGCTAATATTGTAAACTTAGGGATTGACTATTCGTAAACTTAGGTAAGGAATAGTTATTCTTCACCCCCGTCTATTTTACCATCAATGCATCGTAATTTTACGTTCCGTAAGTTTTGTCTTATTTCCGACGTAAAAAGAGACTGTAAGAAAATTTATAATCATTGTAAAAAATATTTTCTATTATGTAAAATTACAAACATAAAAATATAGTGTAAAATACACATACACTGCAAATTTTCTTGTCTTATGATCTATATTTTTATTTTCTTATGCCAAATTTACATAGTGAATCAATAAAAATGTAACTATTTGAATTTCAAACGTAATTTAATTATGAAATTATCGTAAGTTATCTCGGGTGAAGAATAACTTATTCTGCACCCTAAGT
>NC_041384.1:119600298-119645284 GCF_002162155.2 Triticum dicoccoides | reverse complement strand
TTAAATTACGTTTGAAATTTAAATAGTTACATTTCTATTGATTCACTATGTAAAATTTGACATAAGAAAATAAAAATATAAGTCATAAGACAAAAAAAATTACAGTTTATGTGTATTTTAAACTATGTTTTTACATTTGTAATTTACATAACATAAAATATTTTTTATGGCGATTATATATTTTCTTACGAACCCTTTTTGCATCGGAAATAAGACAAAACTTACAGAATATAAAATTACGGTGCATTGATGGTAAAATAGAGGGGGATGAAGAATAATTATTCCTCACCCAGGGTGACGAATAGCGCGACCCTATATATATATGTGTGTGTGTTGTGTGTGTGTGTGTGTTAAGTTGCAACATCATCTATTTATTTTGTCATTTGTCTAGTGTGCTAGATCATTGCCTAGTAATTGAACTGAAATTGAAATACAAACATGGCAATGTGCTACACCATCTTTGCTACATCATTTCATTACATACTTGACCGTGAAACACTACTGACCAAGTGTGTGATATCATTTCATTGCACATACAACCATCACTACTAACATCGGCACGAACACAAACACTATGATTTTACACAGCAACAACAGCTCATCCATCCTTTTCACAAGTTCAGTGACACCATTGACTTGCTGCCTCTGCTGCATCTGTACTGACTCTATAGGTTGCACCTCCCCTGCTTGTACTCCTCTTATGACTGCACCCGAAGCATGAACAAAAATTCCAATAGATACCAAATACTCAACATAATTATTTGGACCATCCTGCCAATGGTAAAACTCGCATCCCTGAGGCCCTTTTTGCTCATAGAAGAAAAAATTAGGAAAATAGATGGAAACCAAATTAGATAGAACAAGTGAGAGATTTTTCTTACCCGATGATTTGGACACTTGTAGAAAATGCGACCTGGGTTCGCCTCTAATTTGGAGACGAGGCAAATGGTGGTCCTCCACTTGCAGTGCGGGCAGTGCACCAATGGGAGCGGCACTGGATAGCCTGTTCGTGGCGGAGGTGGAAGGACTAGAGGCGGAGCTTGCGCCAACTGGTTCCTACTGCGTCTCGCCGCCGACGAGCTCGCGAACGAGTTTCCAGACATGGCACGGAGGTGGCAGTAGCAGATAAGATGAACTGATGAGAGATAGGGATCTGAGTGGAGAAATGACTGTGGCTAGAGAAGGCAACTACATAAATGCGGTCAATTGCAAAAGATCTCAACCGCCAACGGCGGGAAATCTTCCGCCACACGCCCTGGGTCCAGGTGGCAACGGTCCAGACGCCCGTCTGCCAGTCAATGCAGCCGCAGCAAGTTTGGGATCTGGGTTGTACGCCTTGAAAATATTCGGGACCTAATTCTGCACTTTTAAAGTTTTAGGACTAGATTGACACACCTCACATAGTTGTAGGACTTATGATGCATTTTACTAAAAAAAAACTCCAGGGAGATGCGGGACCACTATCACTATGCGACTCGGGCGAAGACGATCGAACCGGAACTACGACCGGCCCCCAGTCCCCCGCACGCGCCGGCCCTGAGCCCTCCCTGAAGGCCCGAACCACCTCCGCCCCCCAGCGACCGGAGCCCAGCGGACGGCGGCCAGCGGCGAGGTGCTCAGCTCCCACCGGTCGCTCCCCCTCTAGCCCTCCCCCTCGCGCATTAGCGTGCGCCCATCCTTCTCCCACACGACAAGGGAGGCCGCCGCCCCTAACCCCCTCCCGCACCCGCAGGCCGCAGGCGACTAGCGACCAGGGGCTGGCGTCTGCCCCTTGCTTCTCCCCCGAATCCACTCTCCCTCGCCTAGAGTTTGCACCAGTTGCTCCAGCCCGAGGTATGTAGTCCAAATTCTTCTTTTCCTACATCGATGGATAATGACTTGGATTTGTGAGTATGATGATAATATGTATGTATACCTTCATATTGTTCACAACATTTCTGCATTGAACCATGAACTGTCAAGTGCTGCTAGTCTATTTTAGTTGTAAGCATACACCTCCTGTTCTTTCGAACCTGAAACCAACCTCTCCTGTATGGACTGTAGGTGGCAAAGCTTAAGTTACTGTTAGCATTTAGTACATTCTTCTGTATTTTTACTGTTCTTTACAATTCATAGCATGTTTTTTACATTTGTCAAAAATGCATTGTAGATGGACAAGGAGAGGTTCAGGAGAAGAAGGTTGATGCTTATAAAGGCCGCTGGATCCGTGGCTTCATGTATGGTCATGCTGTATGTCCGGCCGAGATTACAGAGAAAGAAAGAGAGTATTTCCTATGGCCCAATCGAGACAAGGGACAAGAAAAGGATTGCCTTTCTAAATAACCAGATTTACAAGGATGATATAACTTGCCAGACAACGCTAAGGCTCACGAGGGCTTCTTTCTTCGGGCTGTGTCAAGTTCTGAGGGAACGCTCTTTGCTCCGTGATACTGTTCATATATGTATTGAGGAGCAAGTCGCCATGTTCTTGATCACAGTAGGACACAACCTTCGGAATAGGGTTGTAAGTGCTATTTTTAATAGGTCAGGTGAACCGGTTAGTCGTTATTTTGGACTAGTCCTCCATGCTATAGTTCAGCTAAGGGATGAGTTTATTAGGCCACCATCATTGGAGACCCCAACCAGAATTGCTGGTGACCCAAGATGGGACCCATACTTCAAGGTATGACCATGCACAGCAATATATTTTTAGCGTAGAAACTGTCTGCTTACTAAATTTTTTGGGCGGTTCTGATCATGTAGGATTGTATTGGAGCCATTGATTGTACACAGATACAGGCTTCTTCCTGTAAGAACGTGGAGACTGCCTTCCGTGGTAAGAAGTTAGTTGCAAGCCAAAATGTGATGGCAGCAATTGATTTTGACCTTCGTTTCACACATGTGCTGGCTCGTTGGGAGGGATCTGCACACGATAATGCTGTTTTAGTGGATGCAATAGAGTGTGAGAACGGCTTATGTGCTCCTCAAGGTAATAAATTTGTTCTATCATGATATCTCCACATAGAGTTAATACTACTTATTACACAATACTACCTTAGGTGCTCATGTGTATTCCTGACATGACAGGTAAATTCTACCTAGTGGATGCCGGATATGGAGCCAAACCTGGATTTTTGCCACCTTTCCACGGCATGAGATATCACTTGACTGAGTGGGGGAACAATCATGTGCGAGATGCAAGGGAATTGTTCAATCTTAGGCACTCATCTCTACGAGTACCTGTAGAACGTGCATTCGCATCACTCAAGCGAAGATTTAAAGTTCTTGATGATGCAAATCCATTCTTTCCCTCCGCTACTCAAGTGGATGTTGTGATAGCTTGCGTCATCCTCCACAACTGGGTTCTTTCCCAAGGCACTGATTGTTTCATTATACCGGAGATTAATTGGAAACCAAAACTCCCTAGTCCTCAGAGAGAGCAAGCCCATGACCATAGGCACATGGTTGAGTTCAGACAAGCCCTTGCTGACAAAATGTGGGAAGACCATCAAAACTATCACCGCAATGATGCCGACTTCTTGAACACTCCAGCTTACTATCACGAGATGGCCACAATCTTTGGTGATGGTATGGCTTCTGATGTATACACTAAGAGTGTGGATGAGCTTCTTGCTGTAGATGTGACCGAGAATGAAATTGCCAATGGAGGAAATGACACTTTTGGTGCTAGTGTTGAAGAGTTTACACTGCCTTTTCCTATTCCCGAATGGGGGAAGAATGGTGATTCCTCTAGCAGTAAAGCATCGAAAAGGGCCAAGGTAAACAATGATGACGAGCTGATGCATTTGATGACCAGCCTTGATAACCTTGCCGAAGCTATAGAGAAATCTGAATGTGTAGATACAGATGTCCCTGAAGATCTTTGGGGTAACTTGATGGATCTCCCTGGATTTGAAGAGGCGCATCTTACCCATTACTATGCTCATCTAGTTGAGAATCCTGCAATTGCTAGAGCATTCAATCAACTTAGCATGTCCAACAAAATGACATGGGTAGCTAGATATATTGAGAACCACCTTTCTGAGTAAAACCTAGTTTTATATTTGAACTATGTGGTAACACTGCTTTTTGTTGCCAAATATAGACAACCACTATGCGGTATGGCGGTGCTGTGTCCATGTGTGTTCTGTGACAGGCTATGCTATCTCTATGTTTGTTGTGCTGCAACAGAACTAGGGCTGATACTGACCTTGTAAACATTTCATGTGCATGGTAGTCAGACTCCGGATAGGACCTGATGCTCGTTGCAAATTATCCTCGATGTATACCCCCTATTGGTTGATCTGAATTTCAGCATATAGGACAGATAGTGATGCTGTGAACTGAATTTTCAATGCACGAGTCAGATAAATTCTCGTTAGTGTTTGTTTACGTATATACGCCTGAATTATCTTTGCGGTCTTCCTATGGAAGCTTTCCCAAACCTGCGAACCACATGCTGTAAAGCTCCTGGTTTAGTGCAGGATACCAGAGCATGAAAACTATCTTCAGCTTGACAGCCACGAACTGGTGGGTTTAGTGGCCAAAGTATATTTCCATACATGTCCGCATCGTGTAGTGTGTACACGAGACCATCAACATTGAGCAAAACCAACCTCTAATATAGGAGTAATATAGATCCAAAGAATAGCTCATCCTATATACCTAAGAAGTTTACCCCCACTACCTTATTTATCTAGACATGTAAGCTGTCCACATCAGCACTTGGCCATGTCATCAATTCTTCATCATAGCAATGCGTCCGCATACAGCCATGAGACATTCATTCTTTGGCCCGCCATATCCTCCATGCAAAAAAAAACCGGATTACAGTCTTATATACTGTGCACCGAAGCCCGATCGTCTAAAACAAAAAGAAGCCCAAATGTTTAGCTGTCTCTTCATGTCTTGTGGCGGAAGGTGAAACTTCAGGGAGCAACAGCCTATCCAACTCAGCAAACCACCACATAAGCAAATTAATCTTTTTTTCCTAGATTACATATATGATATTTCAGCTTTTTTCCCTAAGAAATAATGGTCTCCACGACACCCTTTGGTATCCTCCAAGTTATTTTCTCCACCACACGGTTGATCTCCTCTGTTATTAACCTCTCTTCCGGGCTCATCGGTTCCACTCACGCCATGAGATCGAAACGCATGCCATGGTTGGGTAAGAAGTTCGTGGCTGCCGGATTTCTGTGTTGCTGCCAACCTGAATCCCTATTTTGCCACCACCGTCGGCTCTGCTGCCCAAATCCCGCGCCCAGGCGTCGAACCGGACACCCATTGAACTAGATGTGCTGCCGCCGGGCGCCGTCCTCCTTGAATGTCACGTGGATAAGAGGTTGGGACTCTCCTCCCTCTCAGTCCCGAGTCAGCTTGGTTGGATGTTCTGATATTTGCTCAACTACAGACCTGCATATCTCTCTCTCATGTTTGATTAGTACAAATTTTATCTGTATTCAGTTTGAACTATTATGATTGTTTTGTAGGACCAGAGGATCAGAGTAGTCCAGTTCATTTTCAGGTACGTTGTTTTTTTCTGGCAGTATTATAACATGCCATGCTCCAACCACGAGTTCCTACATCCCAGACCTTAAAAATCTTCTGAACATGTATGTGTGCGGCATAACTGCAGATCTCCATAACACCTTATTTCAAGTCTGTAAGGCTAATCGAGCCCATAATAGTAGAATGTGGACATCAATTTTAAGCAGATCGGATTGTCGTCGTCCTTGATGCAGCCACCCATTGGAGGCACTGCAGTGGACTGGTGACGCAATACTTTGCAATCCTGGACACTGTTCGAGTTTGTTGCCAGCCGAACTCAGGCAGGTAATCCCAAACATTAACTAACATGCTTTGTTCTTTGCTCTACTATGCCTTCTGTGTAGCGTTTGAGGTCCTTCTCTTATCATAAGCAGAGGTGATGTGTTCTCTTTTAATCTTCTACGTTCTGTTAGCATCAGGATACATATATTCTTTATATTTTAATGTCATTCTATTTTCATGTATTGTATTAATTCTCATTCCCTTTTCAGTTACTATCGGGACAATTTCCTGCCAATATTGCATTAAAGTTTCAAGTTGAGATGGAGGGCTAACTCTCTGTCCACTGAACTGTTAGATTGCCTCACTATTTTATTTCCTGTTGAAACTGACCTTTCTTGCAAATTTCTCTAATATTGTTAATTTCTTGCTAATTGTTGTCTAATATTTCCTTCACTAAATGTAGTACAGGTTTAATTACTTGGCTGTAATAATGTCACAACCAGAATTGGTATGCCTATGTTCTTGACATCATGCACCTCTTCTCACACGTTGTTTCCTTTCCAGTTTTCAATTGCCAACACTGTGCTATGGTCATCGACTGAAGATAAGAAGTGAGTATAATGTAGGTGACTAAGAAGCATTATCACCTCCCAAGGCAATCATCGATGCCTATTTGATTTGTTCTATTTTTATTTGCTCCTTTTGTGAGATGTTTTGGATGAACAGATGATTTCATGCTCACTATATTTAGTCACTGGACAATTGAAAGAGTAGTAATGTTGATATTTCTTAAAGCAAAATGGAAAATATTTGTATTGTGTATTGCTCGGTGTCATGAAATGGGTTTAATTTAGCCGAGAGACAACACAGTTAACAAGTATATTCAAATTATCTTTTCATTTGTCCAATTTCCAATTTTTTAATTGCTACAATTCCCGCAGCAACGGGCGGGGTGTCATCTAGTTTATTAAGTGCATATACCCTAGCAACAGATCATACAAATATGGGAGCCTTTAAAGGCGTAGGAACAAATCGTTGCTGCAGAAAGACACTTTGGGGCTGCACAACCACGACGAACATCGCAGGACCAACGCTTACACACACGTTACAGCAGATATCTGCTGCAATCAGGCATGCAGGGCTAAGCATACAGCTCGGTGATGGCCATAAATCCCAAAACAGGTCTTGTCTTGTGATGGCTGAACCCCGCGTCCATGAAAATCTTGCGCCACTCATGCTCGTCGCGCTCCTTGCCTCCCGTGATCACCATCATCAGCAGATCAAACGAGACCTGGGCTTCCAGCATGGCTTTCAAAGGAGATCCCACCACTATGTCCACGATTATCACTTTCCCGCCTGATTCGGGGATCGCCTTCTTGCACTGCTTCAGGATCTTCACGCAGTCCTCGTCGTTCCAGTCATGCATGATGTACTGCAATATGAACGTTTAAATTACGTTGGCATAGAGCAATCGTTCACCCCAAAACAAGATCTGCATTCATGGCAACTATATATCGTACCTTGAGGAAGACCGCATCGGTCGCCGGAATGGAGCTCATCATGTCGCCTGAGATGTACTCGACCACGCCGTCGGGCGGGACGGAATTGACCACGTTGGGGAGGTCGAGCACGGAGCACTTGACGTGCGGGAAGGCCTTGGCTATGGCCCTCGCCGCGGAGCCTGTCCCGCCGCCGACGTCGACCAGCGAGGTCACCCCGTCGAACACGTCGCCGTAGTTGCCGATGACGAAGTCCATCGCGAGCTGGGTGTCGGACCCCATGCCGGCGTTGAAGACCTGGTTCATCTTGGGGTCGCGGTCCATGACGCCCCACAGGTCTGCGCCGTGCGCCGTCCGGAACGGCATCTCCGCCGCGGCCGCGCCGTCGTCGCTCGTGAACCACTCCGGCAGGTGCATGGCCGCCTTCACGTGGTACTTGGTCGTCTGGGAGAGCACGAACGGCGAGAGGCTCCCGCACGACCCGTTGGCGCCGGAGTCGTCCACGAGGAGGCGGGACACCGGCGTGAGGCCGTAGACGGCGCCCGCCTCCTCCCCATTCGCGCGCTCCCCTGCAGCGGGTGCGTCGGCGGTGAAGATGCCGAACGCGCCGAGAAACCTCATGAGGCGAGGCAGGTGCGCCTTCTTGCTCTCCGGGACGGAAACTGCGTCGAGCAAGTCCGGCAGCGTGGCGTCGCCGCCGCGGCGGTGGATGGCGTTTGGGAGGCCGAGCTTGATGGCGCACTCGAGCGCCATGGATTTGAGGTAGCCGAAGGTGAGGTCCCAGAGCTCGGTGTGCGCCTGCAGAAGCTCCTCGTTGGAGAAGGTCGCCATGGGCACAGACTAGTGGTGGTTTTCAACTGAACTTTGTTGCAAGGTTAGGTACATCCTTCTGTGATGAAGCATGGCCTGATATATAGGGTCCACTGCACACGCTCACATGAATCAGGAGGCTCGAGGTCCCCAGGGCGAAGCATGCAGTGCACCACTGCCTAGTGTGCCACCTGTCACCATGCATCGTTCCACTAGCTGCTATGCCACGTGGACAGAGAGTGACAACATTTGAGAAATACAGCACTGTAACTCTGTGAGCCACCCATTGTGGTGGTTTTTTTTTTTTGGAAATCCCTTTTTTTTGGGTGCTACCCATTGTGGTCGGTGGGTAACGTGGTCGAGCCGTCGAGGCCTTAGGCCCATGGCCGCTCTTTAAAGTGTTAGTTACCCACACAAAATAGTTAAGAATCACGGGCCACTTTGATTTGCACAAGAAACAGTAAAAGATACCACCAGATCCTCTATTGGGCGCATCCATTTTGACTAGTTGGGCCGACCCATTTCACATGAGCGAGTTACCTTCTGGCCGGTTTAGAGAAGCTTTTTGATCGGATTTTTCCTGGTTTTTTGCTCTTTGTTTTTATGTTTGATTTTTGCCTTTTTCTGTTCTGTTCCTTATCTTTCTTATTATTTATTTTTTTCATTTATCCTTATTTTTACTCAGGAAAATTCAAATGTGTGAATCTTTTCCAATTTGATTTTTTTCTTAAAATTCTATGAAGTTTGTTTTGAATTCCTGAACTTTTCAAATGCATGAACTTTTTCAAATCCATGAACTATTTTAGTTTTTTCACAACCTATTCAAGTGATTTTTCTTTTAAAAAAACGCGAATTTGTTTTAACATCGATGAAACACTTTTCCAAAATGGATGTGCATTTTTCAAACCCGTGAAACTTTTTCACAAATCCATGATTTTTTTACAAATCGATGATTTTTTTCATATCTGTGAACATTTCTAAAAATCAAACGAACTTTTTTCAAATACACGACTTTCTCTAATTCATTAACTTATTTTCAATATTCATTAACTTTTTTGAATTTGTGGACCTTCTTAAAATTTGTAATTTTTTTGAATGCCTTTAATTTTTTTTGTTTTTTTTTTGAATTTCTGGCAGCCGATCGACAGTCAATGGTTGATCCGTCAAGCGAGCGGTAAGCGCCGGTTCGCTTTGCGGCGCTTAAAGCACTGAACAGGAGATCCTGTAAAAATGTGATCCCACAAACCTTTTTCAGGGCCAAAATATATAGATACGGTAATCTCAAGCTGCCTAAGAATTTGCCCAAAAAAACACTGCCCCAAACAAAACCCTGTTACACATGGACACAAATTTTGTTACACGTTTTTAACAACTTTTTTAAGTGATATTTTTAAAATCTGCGATTTTTTTCCAAATCGATGAACTTTTTTCCATGAAGTTTTTCACAAAATCCATGATTTTTGTAAAATTGATGAAATGTTTTCATATCCATGAACATTTTTTAAAATTGAATGAACTTTTTCAAATACGCGGCTTTCGCTAATTCTTGAACTTATTTTCAAAGTTAAGTGAACTTTTCAAATCTGTGAAGTTTTTTTGATTCGTGAACTTTTTTAGATTTTCTGATTTTTTTTTTGGAAGTCAACTAGCAGTCAATCGGCAATCAATGGTTGACCCATCAAGCGAGCGCATAAACGGTGGTTCGCTCTGTGGTGCTTAAAGCGCCGAACAGGTGCTCCCGTAAAAAATGCGATCGTACAAAACTTTTTCAAACTCCAAAAAAATAGGTACGGTAATCTCAAGCTGCCTAAGACTTTGCCAAAAAAAAAGGAACAACCCCAAACAAAACCTTGTTACACATGGACACTGAGCCCTGTAAAGCAACGCATCCAGCTACTGGTGGGATGCAGGTGAGAAGTACAACAAAATGGACAGTGCGGAGCCCCGGGGTGGCGAAGATACAAGTTGACGAAGGTCTTGCAAGAAATGGTAATAGTGGCGCATCCGCTACAGTTTGCCGTGATCACACAGTCCTCTTCTTGGGTTCATCAGCTATGGTATTTACCGACATTTTAGACCCGACAACATTGGAGGCACTCGCTTGCCGTGAAGCTCTAGCGCTTGCGCTTGACTTGTCCCTCGACAAAGTTGTTATTGCGTCTGATAATAAATCAGTGGTGGCGGAGATAAAGAATGAAACTGAAGGAAGGTATAGTGCAATCGCTCGGGCACATAACTCACAAGCTATGATTTCATTTTTGAAAGTCATACTATAAATGTTGATGCACACAATTTAGCTAAATTTTCTACTCGTCATTTATGGCTGGGTTTACCCAATGATCAGTTTGTTATTCCTATAAACCGAGCTGCTATTTCGCAATAAAGTTTTGATTTACCACTAAAAAACATGGACACTTCTTTTGCCATGGCCGGTTACAACTTTCGCCATCACCGGTTGCAGCTTTCACCGTCATCAGCTTGTGTCGTCTTGATGGAACCTTTTTTTGTCGTTGGCAGAATTTTTTTCCATCACCATCTGCAACTTTCGCGAGTTGCATAGTGGCTCGTCGCAGCTTTCGTCATCATTGGTTGTGGCTTTCTCAAGCATCGGCTGCAGCTTCCACAGATGCGCGATGGCCGCCTCCATCTTCCATCGCCCCTTCGGCTGAAGCTTTTTTTGTCACGAGTTGTAGCTTTCCCAGTTGTCGGTTGCAACACACTCGACTAGCCACTGTGCCAATAGCACCTCGCTCCAACATTGTCGGTCACCGGTTGTACCACTTGTGTATGTCGTCTCCATCTCCGGCACATGTTGGTTGTAGCACCCAACAACGGGTGGCATTGGTTGTTGCATCCCATGGAAACCGCCTTCACAGATCACGTGGCCCATGGCCCCATCAAGTGTAGCTCATTGTGCGCGTCGCGGGGGTGGCGCGGACGGGCTCATGGCATCTCCGTGGGGAGGGGGGTAGATGACGAGGAGGCCGGCGGGGTAGAGCATGGCCAAGAAATTGACGCCCTGTGCAGGATGAGCGATGGTGAGGGAGATAAGGTGGGATCAACGCATTGAGAAAACAAGTGAAGGAGAAGAGGGCTAAGTAAAGTGTGTGCCCAGAAAGAACATGTGGGCACTGGATCTAACTCGATCAGACGGTTGACGTGCGCCTGGCGCGAGCGCCTGGCTGGTCGGTCGGTGGGGATCGTTTTTCTTTTGCTAATCAGTTTTTTTTATGGGGTTAGGTATAGATAGGTCTCGGTTGGCCGAGACTTAACCAAGTCTCAATTAAATGAGATAACATGTAAAAAAATCTGAAAAATTTGCATGGATCTCAAATCTCATTCACTTGAAACTACATATCAATACTAACATAGTTGATGTAGCACCATAGCCATGGTCAACATAGAACCGTTGTATGAAAAACGTAAACACTGAAATTTTCATTCTATACGTGCAAGCTGGTACCTTGATATGTACAATCAACGTAGTCACGAGACAAGAGACGAACACCACGTCTTAAGCTATAATAATTAGCGAGAAGAACGATCCATTGATGGAACGTGTAGGCTATATACATAACCATGCTCATGGTCACCTTCGCACGCATCTGCCTGTCGTCGTGGACGTACATCGATCCTAGCGGCGCTAAGGGTGTATCCCGTCGCTCGGGCCGGACGGCGGCAACGGCCGCCGCGACTTAAGGACAACGCCGCCCGTCTTCCGCGGCCACCGATCTGCGCCTCCGTGGCCGGACGCAATCTCCGACGTCCGTCCTGGCACGTTCACGCCCATCGCTACCGCAGTAACATCGCTACCGCAGTAACGGACACAGTGTGGCCCTGGTGACGGTGATCATCAGTCGCCACCCCTGCCGTCGTCTGCAGCGACGACGCAGCCGCGAACCCTATGACGAGCCCCATAAACACCATTGTCACCAGAAGAGGAACGAGGATCCGTGCACAAATCTGCAGCCATGATGCTGCAGGAGGAGGACGAGGCATGGTTGCAAGAGACAAGGGACAGCTGATACGCGCTGTCGGTCTGTTGGTGATAATGGACTCGTCTTATGGTGAGAGCTGTCAGCCCTTATCTCTTGCAGGTACTCCGTATTTATTTGACCTTGGTGATATTGGAGTACGTTTCATTGTGTATGAATTTGGACGTGATTCTGATTTGGTTTTCAAACAGGCGAGCGGAGTCCCGGATAATGTAGGCGTGCCTGTGCCAATTGGCTGGCATATAGGTGTCCCCTGCCGTAACCGTGTGAAACAAAGAAGTTTAGGCAATGTAAAATCGTATACATTTTTTTTTCGGGGTGTATAAACACTTTTTTTGCCCCCACGTCCTGCGGCGCTATTGCGGGTGTCCATGAGGCCAACCCTAGCTTCGCTGACGGGGCTCCCCCCTCCCCCCCTCCCTCGCCGCCGTTAGAGGGCGCGACCGGCCATGTCGGCGTCGGCAGGGAGTCTTCGTCTCCTCGTGCGGGGTCCTTGGCGCGTGCCGAGGTGACTGCGCCTTGGATGTTGTGCTGGGCATCGGGCGTTGCAGCACGGCGACACACGGGCATGCTTGACGACGGTGTCATGGCAGTCGTATGGCAGGCGGTGAGGTGGGGGAGCTCGAGCGGTGGTCAATGATGGCGGTCGTGACTGTTGTGCCATCGGCTTGACCAGATCTGGCTCCCGCGTGGTGCGGGCAGAGGGCGGCGTTGGTTGCGGGCGTCCACCTCTGTCGCGGTATTCTGCTCGTGGAGGTGAAGGCACAACAGGTCAACAGCGATGTTGGACCTCTCCCTCCTCTGCTTTTGCGATCCGAGTGTTGTGGCTGGAGGCAAATCCGGATGGATAGTGGTTGCGGCTCAACGATCGGTGTGTCATTGGGTGGCTGGAGGTGGCAGGGGCGTTTTGGGAAGGAAGGCAGGGGCCTCCCGTCTTTGCCGCCGCCAAGATCTGAAGGAGCCAGATTGGTCATGTCGGCGTCCCAAGTCCTAGGTGGAGACGTGAGGTGGCTACGCCGTGGCCGGCTGCTGCCGGCGACCTAAGGACTCGTTTTGAGGCAGAAGGTGTTGGAAATATGTCATAGAGACAATAATATTGGTATTATTATATTTTCATATTAATAATTAAAGAGCTTTTATATTTTACGCTATAACTACTATTATCCTAGAATATGCGATTCAATGGAAAACTCATATGCACGTATGAAATGATAAACGTTTAAATAAAAGGTTCCTGGTCTAGCCTGTAGGACTAGCTCAAGTGTCGTTGATTATCATGTTTTCTGGATCTTATAATATCATTAAGTGTAAATGATAATCCTAAAACAACATTGAGATTATGCCGTTTGAAGAACGATCCTATTAAATTGACCATAACTTGTCTGTTGTGAATTGAATTTACATCGTCTATAATCAATTGTAATAACAGGGAGTGTTAACGTGTGATTTTTCCCCTTAGACCATGACAATATCGTACTAACTTCTGATACGTCTCCAATGTATCTATAGTTTTTTTATTGTCCCATGCTATTATATTATGTATTTTGGATGTTTTATATGCATTAATATGTTATTTTATATTATTTTTGGGACTAACTTATTAACGCAGAGCCTGGTGTCAGTTTCTGTTTTTTCTTTGTTTTTGAGTTTTACAGAAAAGAAATATCAAACGGAGTCCAAACGAAATAAAACTTTACGATGATTTTTCTTGAACCAAAAGACACCTAAGTGACTTGGAGAGAGGGCCAGAAGAGTCCTGAGGAGGCCACAAGCCTCTAGGGCGCGCCCTGAGGGCTTATGGGCCCCTCGGGAGTCCTCCAACCCTAATTCCACCTCTATATATATACGCCCTCGATGCGGCTATATCTCTCACGTGTCGAAGCACGACTTAGAGGCATAACCGCATTGAAAGCAATGTCGCAAGTGAGATAATCTTCACACAACCTGCGAACCACATGCTGTAAAGCTCCTGGTTTAGTGCAGGATACCAGAGCATGAAAACTATCTTCAGCTTGACAGCCACGAACTGGTGGGTTTAGTGGCCAAAGTATATTTCCATACATGTCCGCATCGTGTAGTGTGTACACGAGACCATCAACATTGAGCAAAACCAACCTCTAATATAGGAGTAATATAGATCCAAAGAATAGCTCATCCTATATACCTAAGAAGTTTACCCCCACTACCTTATTTATCTAGACATGCAAGCTGTCCACATCAGCACTTGGCCATGTCATCAATTCTTCATCATAGCAATGCGTCCGCATACAGCCATGAGACATTCATTCTTTGGCCCGCCATATCCTCCATGCAAAAAAAAAACCGGATTACAGTCTTATATACTGTGCACCGAAGCCCGATCGTCTAAAACAAAAAGAAGCCCAAATGTTTAGCTGTCTCTTCATGTCTTGTGGCGGAAGGTGAAACTTCAGGGAGCAACAGCCTATCCAACTCAGCAAACCACCACATAAGCAAATTAATCTTTTTTTCCTAGATTACATATATGATATTTCAGCTTTTTTCCCTAAGAAATAATGGTCTCCACGACACCCTTTGGTATCCTCCAAGTTATTTTCTCCACCACACGGTTGATCTCCTCTGTTATTAACCTCTCTTCCGGGCTCATCGGTTCCACTCACGCCATGAGATCGAAACGCATGCCATGGTTGGGTAAGAAGTTCGTGGCTGCCGGATTTCTGTGTTGCTGCCAACCTGAATCCCTATTTTGCCACCACCGTCGGCTCTGCTGCCCAAATCCCGTGCCCAGGCGTCGAACCGGACACCCATTGAACTAGATGTGCTGCCGCCGGGCGCCGTCCTCCTTGAATGTCACGTGGATAAGGAGTAATTGACAAAAAACTACCACATTTCACGTATCCGTCCCACAGAACTACCACATTTTGAAAACTGACCAAAAACTCCAGATTAGTGATAATTTCGTGACAAAAAACTTCCAGGTTGAGTTGATGACCGTTTTTATGATTTTAAACCTGTTTATGACATGCGGGACCCGCGTGTCAGAGCTGACGTGGCTGAAAAGTTAACTCCGTTTATTTCAACAGATAGATTAACCGTTATTACAGGTAGGTCCCACATGTCAGCATCTACCTTCTTCTTCCTCATCCTCTTTCTCTCTTAAGCATTTCAACGAACACTTGGTGTCCGTACCCGCGTGGTGAAACAGAGCATGGGCACGCTGTCGAGGACGCAGAGCTCGCCCTACCGCGTTGCCGGTGGCCTTGTCTGCAAGCTCGTGGCGTTGGCCGCCGCGAGCCTGGTCGCAAACCCCAGCCTCAGGCAGCTCGCCAGCGTCTCCTCCCTGCCCTCCATCTCCCCCCGCAGCGCCGCGTCGGCCAGCAAGAGCGCCTGCTGCCCCTTGTCCTCCCCCGCCGCCCACTGGCAGAGCTCCACGCTCGTCAGCGCTCGCTCGGCCACTAGCTCCAGCAGCACCATGGCGAACTAGTACACGTCCCACTTGGTGCTCGGCTTCGTCGTGGTCTTCGCCGCCTCGGTGCCCGGTAATGTGCGGCCGCGTCGGCGCAGGAGGAAGGCCCGACGCCGGCCAATGAGCTCGCCCCTCCTCCTGCTCCGGGCGGCGGCGGCGACAGGTCGGCAGGCTCTTGTCGTGGAGGTATGCCAGGCCTCTCGCCATGCCGCGCGCGATGCGCAGCCGCACGCTCCACCTGAGGTTCATCGGCGGCGTCCCCGGGTCCAGCAGCGGACAGGGCGTGACACCGGAGCTGGACGCGTTGTGGACGCTGGCCGTCGAGAAGAGGACGAGGAGGAGGAGCGCGCGGAGCATAGGACAGGAGGTGCTCGTGGGCGGCGCGGGCGAGCATTGGCCTGAGGGCGTCGGAGCCGGCTTCTTTAGCGCGGAGGAGGAGGTCTTTGGCATGGACGGACCACTCCGGCAACGGGCTGGGTGGATGCGATGGCGGAGGAGCGGCGACGCCCTGCCCGACCGCATGCGTGCTCGAATGATGCACATGAAGTGTTTGTTAAAATGTCAGAGAGGGAAAGAGGAGGAAGAAGAAGAATGACATATGGGCCCCACCCGCCATAACGGTCAACATGGCAGTCAAAATAAACCGAGTTGGTGATTTCCGCCACGTCAGCCTGACAAACGGGCCCCTCCTGTCATAAACGTGTTTAAACCGTCTAAAATAGCTATTTTACGAAAGTGGTAGTTTTTTGTCATGAAATTATCACTAATCTGAAGTTTTTGGTCAGTTTTCAAAATGTGGTAGTTCTGTGGGACGGATACGTGAAATGTGGTAGTTTTTTGTCAATTACTCCGTGGATAAGAGGTTGGGACTCTCCTCCCTCTCAGTCCCGAGTCAGCTTGGTTGGATGTTCTGATATTTGCTCAACTACAGACCTGCATATCTCTCTCTCATGTTTTTTTTGCGGGAATCTCTCTCTCATGTTTGATTAGTACAAATTTTATCTGTATTCAGTTTGAACTATTATGATTGTTTTGTAGGACCAGAGGATCAGAGTAGTCCAGTTCATTTTCAGGTACGTTGTTTTTTTCTGGCAGTATTATAACATGCCATGCTCCAACCACGAGTTTCTACATCCCAGACCTTAAAAATCTTCTGAACATGTATGTGTGCGGCATAACTGCAGATCTCCATAACACCTTATTTCAAGTCTGTAAGGCTAATCGAGCCCATAATAGTAGAATGTGGACATCAATTTTAAGCAGATCGGATTGTCGTCGTCCTTGATGCAGCCACCCATTGGAGGCACTGCAGTGGACTGGTGACGCAATACTTTGCAATCCTGGACACTGTTCGAGTTTGTTGCCAGCCGAACTCAGGCAGGTAATCCCAAACATTAACTAACATGCTTTGTTCTTTGCTCTACTATGCCTTCTGTGTAGCAAGCACTAGCATGTATGGTGGCTAACATACGCAAATGAGAGCGAGAAGAGAAGGCAAAGCACGTTCGATAATCTATGATCGAGAAGTGATCCTAGAACAATCTACGTCAAGCATAACTCCAACACCGTGTTCACTCCCCAAACTCCGCCAGGAAGAGACCTTCACGGTTACACACGCGGTTGATGTATTTTAATTAAGTCAAGCTTCATGTTTTCTACAACCAGACATTAACAAATTCCCATCTGCCCATAACCGCGGGCACGGCTTTCGAAAGTTCAAAACCCTGCAGGGGTGTCCCAACTTAGCCCATCACAAGCTCTCACGGTCAACGAAGGATATTCCTTCTCCCAAGACAATCCGATCAGACTCGGAATCCCGGTTACAAGACATCTCGACAATGGTAAAACTAAACCAGCAAAGCCACCCGATGTGCCGACAAATCCCGAGAGGAGTCGCACGTACCTCGTTCTCAGGGCAACACTGGATGAGACTAGCTACGAGTAAAACCAGCCCTCAAGTTTCCCCGAGGTGGCCCCGCAGGCAGCTCAGTTCGGACCAACACTTAGAGAAGCACTGGCCCGGGGGGGTTAAAATAAAGATGACCCTTGAGTCTGCAGAACCCAAGGGAAGGTGGTAGGTTGTTAGTGCAAATGGTAAAACCAAGGTTGGGCCTTGCTGGAGTAGTTTTATTCAAAGCGAACTGTCAAGGGGTTCCCATTATAAACCAACCGTGTAAGGAACGCAAAATCAAGGAACATAACACCGGTATGACGGAAACTAGGGCGACAAGAGTGGAACAAAACACCAGGCATAAGACCGAGCCTCCCACCCTTTACCAAGTATATAGATGCATTGATTAAATAAGAGGTATTGTGATATCCCAACAAATATTCATGTTCCAAACATGGAACAAGCTTCATCTTCACCTGCAACTATCAACGCTATAAGAGGGGTGAGCAAAGCGGTAACATAGCCAAACAACGGTTTGCTAGGACAAGTTGGGTTAGAGGTTTGACATGGTAATACGGGAGGCATGATAAGCAAGTGGTGGGTATCATAGCATAGGCATAGCAATAGAGCGAGCATCTAGCAAGCAAAGATAGAAGTGATTTCGAGGGTATGGTCATCTTGCCTGAGATCCTGCAAGGAAGAAGAACGAGTCCATGAGGAAGACAAACGGACGTAGACGAACGGATCCTCACAAATGCGATGTTATCGGAACCAACCCGAAGAAGCGACATCGGGAAGAAGCACACAACATAGCGAACAAACATCACATAAGCATGGCACAATGCGCAAACAAGTATGATGCATGTCTGGTTTAATGAGGCATGACATGGCAAAGTGCACAAACAATCCTACGTTGTGGAGGCAGACAGAGGAGGCAAGACACGGGACGGCTTGCGGCAGGGCCGGCAGGCGCGAGAAGCGGCTAGTCGCCGACGCGGTGCAGCAGCAGCGGGAAAGGCGCAGCAAGGCACTCCGGCGAAGAACGGGCAGACGGCGGAGCTGCGGTTCCATGGAGGCAATGTTGACCTGCAGCTCGAAGCAAAAGAAGCAGCGCTGGAACGGGGGAACGGCGGCGCCCTCTGTCAGATGAGGACGACGGACGGACCAGGGACAAGGCAAGGCACAGATCCGGCAAGGCGGCTCCATTCCCGGCGGCATCCGGCGGATCTGGCGAAGTGGTGGCCGTGCTCCTTCAGGAAGCCTCCAAGGCAGTGCTGCATTGAAGACAGAGAGAGATCATGAGGGAAGGGGAGAGAGGGCTTCAGCGAAAAGGGAACGGGGAGAGGAAGTAGAGGCACGACCTGGTGGTCGAGGACGCTAGCGGCGGTGTGCTCCGGCGAGGGACTTCCGGCGAGGAGGGATCGGGCAGCAGGCGCTGGTAGGAGGCGGTGTGGTGATCCAGGAGGTGCTCGGTGGTTGGTGCGATGGGGAAAGCGAGGAGAAGGCAGGTGGCTTGGCTGCGCTGGGATCCCGAGGAAGATTTGGAAAGTGGCGGCGCGAGGGGGAAGGATGGGACGGCTCTCCTTGATTTTAGGGTTGGACTGATACATATATAGCAAAAGGATTTTTGGGTAGGGGCTAATCCGTCCCTCCGATCGTAATTGGACGCTCAGGAAAAATAGGCTAGGGATCCCAAATAAGAAAACGGAGACGTTTTGTAGATGTTTGGGGATGATCCGGACACAACGGTGGCGACAGTCCGGGTCGGGTTCGGGACAACTTTCGGACGCGCGCGAGGGGCCGATGCACTATGCAAAGAGGGCTAGGCATGGGCCTAGGTGGATTGTGGAGAGGCTGAGAGGAGAGAAGAGAGAGAGAGAGAGAGAGAGAAAGAGAGAGAGAGAGAGAGAGAGGGAGAGAGAGAGAGAGAGGGCCCGACGGCAGTTTCCGGAGACCGAAAACATCCAACGATAGACCGGCTATACTGCCGCTATAGTTTAACGGTTAGGATATCAAACGAACTCCGAATGCGATGAAACTTGACAGGCGGTCTATCTACACTATAATAATACCACACGCCAACTTTCAACCCAATCTGAGAACATTTTCCAGCTACCTATAAAATAATATTTCGGACGTGTCGTGGGCGCGTTCGAGTGTGTCTGGGGGCAGAACGGACAACAGACGGTACTGGGGGAACCCGGGCGAATGCAAGTTTCGAAAACATGATGATGCAATGCACATGATGACATGACAAGATGCGACATGCAAGCAAATGGCATGGCAATGACAGCGAATAAGTGGAAGACACCTGGCGCAACAGTCTCGGGGCGTCACACAAATACTCCCCCAACATTAGAAGCATCCACAAAAATACTTTTCCTCCACCGCAAGCCTCTGTTCCCGTGAGATGCCATATTGGAGTCTATTCCGGCACCCTGCCGGAGGGGGATTCGATCACGGAGGGCATGTACATCAACCTTGCTACCCTTCGATGAAGCGTTAGTTGTTTATCACGGACCTAAGGATCCATAGCTAGTAGCTAGATGGCTTCTTTTCTCTCTTTCATCTTCAATACAATGTTCTCCTTGATGTTCTTAGAGTTCTATCCGATGTAATATTCTTTTGCGGTGTGTTTGTTCAGATCCGATGAATTGTGGATTTATGATCTGATTATCTATTAATATTATTTGAGTCTTCTCAGAACTCTTTTATGCATGATTAAGATATCTTTGTATTTCTCTTCGAACTATCGGTTTGGTTTGGCCAACTAGATTGGTTTTTCTTACAATGAGAGAGGTGCTTAGTTTTGGGTTCAATCTTGTGGTGTCCTCACCTAGTGATAGAAGGGGTAGCGAGGCACGTATTGCATGGTTGCCATCAAGGATAAAAGGATGGGGTTTATACCATATTGCTTGAGTTTACCCCTCTACATCATGTCATGTTACCGAAGGAGAAATGCCCTAGAGGCAATAATAAAGTTCTTATTTATTTCCTTATTTCATGATACATGTTTATTATTCATGCTAGAATTTTATTAACCGGAAACATAATACATGTGTGAATACATAGACAAACATAGTGTCACTAGTATGCCTCTACTTGACTAGCTCGTTAATCAAAGATGGTTAAGTTTCCTAACCATAGACATGAGTTGTCATTTGATTAACGATATCACATCATTAGGAGAATGATGTGATTGACTTGACCCATTCCGTTAGCTTAGCACTTGATCGTTTGGTATGTTGTTATTGCTTTCTTCATGACATATACATGTTCCTATGACTATGAGATTATGCAACTCCCGTTTACCGGAGGAACACTTTGGGTGCTACCAAACGTCACAACGTAACTGGGTGATTATAAAGGTGCTCTACATGTGTCTCCGAAGGTACTTGTTGAGTTGGCGTATTTCGAGATTAGGATTTGTCACTCCGATTGTCGGAGAGGTATCTCTGGGCCCACTCAGGAATGCACATCACTATAAGCCTTGCAAGCATTGTAACTAATGAGTTAGTTGCGGGATGATGTATTATGGAACGAGTAAAGAGACTTTCCGGTAACGAGATTGAACTAGGTATTGAGATACCGATGATCGAATCTCGGGCAAGTAACACACCGATGACAAAGGGGACAACGTATGCTGTTATGCGGTTCGACCTGTAAAGATCTTTGTAGAATATGTAGGAGCCAATATGGGCATCCAAGTTCCGCTATTGGTTATTGACCAGAGAAGTGTCTCGGTCATCTCTACATAGTTATCGAACCCATAGGGTCCGCACGCTTAATGTTCGTTGATGATATAGTATTTATGAGTTATATATGTTGGTAACTGAATGTTGTTCGGAGTTCTGGATAAGATCACGGACATGACGAGGAACTCCGGAATGGTCCGGAGATAAAGTTTTATATGTGGGATAATAGTGTTTGGTCTTCGGAAGGGTTCCGGAATTCACCATAAGGGGTTCCAGATGTTTCCCGAAATGTTTGGGTACGAGAACACTTTATTTGGGCCAAAGGGGAAAGCCCGCAAGGTTTTTGGAAAGCGCAAAAGTAAGTTTTGTGGAGTCCTGGGGCCAGACGCCAGGGTCCCTGGCGTCTGGGTCCAGAAGTCGGGAACCCTGGCGTCTGGCCCTGGAGTCCGAGACGGACTCTTGCCTTTCGGGTGAAACCGACTTTGTGGAGGCTTTTACACCAAGTTTCGACCCCAAGGCTCAACATATAAATTGCGGGGTAGAGCTAGCACCCATGACACATCAAGAAACACCAAGCCGTGTGCCGGCAACCCAGTCCCCTCCAGTTTATCATCCGTCATAGTTTTCGTAGTGCTTAGGCGAAGCCCTGCCAAGATTGTTCTTCACCAACACCGTCACCACGCCATCATGCTGCCGGAACTCATCTACTAATTCGCCCCTCTTGCTGGATCAAGAAGGCGAGGACGTCATCGAGCTGAACATGTGCAGAACTCGGAGGTGCCGTGCGTTCGGTACTTGGATCGGTCGGATCGTGAAGATGTACGACTACATCAACCGTGTTGTGCTAACGCTTTCGCATTTGGTCTACAAGGGCACATAGACACACTCTCCCCTCTCGTTGCTATTCATCACCATGATCCTGTGTGTGCGTAGAATTTTTTTGAAATTACTACGTTCCCCAACAGTGGCATTCGAGCCAGGTTTTATGCATAGATGTTATATGCACGAGTAGAACACAAGTGAGTTGTGGGATACTAGTCATACTGCTAACCAACATGTCATACTTTGGTTCGGCGGTATTGTTGGATGAAGCGGCTCGGACCGACATTACGCGTACGCTTACCTGAGACTGGTTCTACTGACGTGCTTTGCACACAGGTGGCTGGCGGGTGTTAGTTTCTCCAACTTTAGTTGAACCAAGTGTGGCTACGCCCGGTCCTTGCGAAGATTAAAACAACACTAACTTGATAAACTATCGTTGTGGCTTTCATGCGTAGGTAAGAACGGTTCTTGCTCAGCCCGTAGCAGCCACGTAAAACTTGCAACAACAATGTAGAGGATGTCTAAGTTGTTTTTGTTGGGCATGTTGTGATGTGATATGATGAAGACGTGATGCTATATTTTGTTGTATGAGATGATCATGTTTTGTAACCGAGTTATCGGCAACTGGCAGGAGCCATATGGTCGTTGCTTTATTGTATGCAATGCAATCGTCATGTAATTGCTTTACTTTATCACTAAGCAGTAGCGATAGTCATTGAAGCAATAATTGGCGAGACGACAACGATGCTACGATGGAGATCAAGGTGTCGCGCCGGTGACGATGGTGATCATAACGGTGCTTCGGAGATGGAGATCACAAGCACAAGATGATGATGGCCATATCATATCACTTATATTGATTGCATGTGATGTTTATTCTGTATGCATCTTATTCTGCTTTGTTTGACGATAGCATTATAAGATGATCTCTCACTAAATTTCAAGGTAAAAGTGTTCTCCCTGAGTATGCACCGTTGCTAAAGTTCGTCGTGCTGAGACACCACGTGATGATCGGGTGTGATAAGCTCTACGTTCATCTACAACAGGTGCAAGCCAGTTTTGCACACGCAGAATACTCGGGTGAAACTTGGAGCCTAGCATATGCAGATATGGCCTCAGAACACTGAGACTGAAAGGTCGAGTATGAATCATATAGTAGATATGATCAACATAGTGATGTTCACCATTGAAAACTACTCCATCTCACGTGATGATCGGACATGGTTTAGTTGATATGGATCACGTGATCACTTAGATGATTAGAGGGATGTCTATCTAAGTGGGAGTTCTTAAGTAATATGATTAATTGAACTTAAATTTATCATGAACTTAGTCCTGGTAGTATTAGCATATCTATGTTGTAGATCAATAGCTCGCGTTTAGCTCCCCTATTTTATTTTTGATATGTTCCTAGAGAAAAATAAGTTGAAAGATGTTAGTAGAAAAGATGCGGACTACCTCCGTGATCTGAGGATTATCCTCATTGCTGCACAGAAGTATTATGTCCTTGATGCACCGCTAGGTGACAGACCTATTGCAGGAGCAAATGCAGACGTTTTGAACATTTTGACAAAAGCTCAGTATGATAACTACTTGATAGTTTAGTGCACCATGCTTTACGACTTAGAATCAGGACTTCAAAATGTTTTGAACGCCACGGAGCATATAAGATGTTCCAAGAGTTGAAATTAGTATCTCAGACTCATGCCCATGTCGAAAGGTATGAGACCTTTGACAAGTACTTTGCCTACAAGATGGAGGAGAATAGCTCAACTAGTGAGCATGTGCTCAGAATGTCTGAGTACTACAATCACTTGAATCAAGTGGGAGTTAATCTTCCAGATAAGATAGTGATTGACAGAGTTCTCTAGTCACTATCACCAAGTTGCTATAACTTCGTGATGAACTATAATATGCAAGGGATAACAGAAATGATTCCCAAGCTCTTCGTGATGCTGGTAGAAATCAAGAAAAGCATCAAGTGTTGATGGTTAACAAGACCACTAGTTTCAAGAAAAGGGCAAAGGGAAGAAGGGGAACTTCAAGAAGAACGGCAAGCAAGTTGCTGCTCAAGTGAAGAAGCCCAAGTCTGGACCTAAGCCTGAGACTAAGTGCTTTATTACTACAAAGGGACTAGTCAGTGGAAGCGGAACTGCCCCAAGTATTTGGCGGATAAGAAGGATGGCAAAGTGAATAAAGGTATATTGGATATACATGTTATTGATATGTACTTTACTAGTGATTATAGCAACCCCTCGGTATTTGATACTAGTTCAGTTGCTAAGAGTAGTAACTTGAAGCGGGAGTTGCAGAATGAACAAAGACTAGTTAAGTGTGAAGTAACGATGTGTGTTGGAAGTAGTTCCAAGAATGATATGATCATCATCGCACACTCCCTATACTTTTGGGATTAGTGTTGAACCTAAATAAGTGTTATTTGGTGTTTGCATTGAGCATGAATATGATTTGATCATGTTTATTGCAATATGGTTATTCATTTAAGTTAGAGAATAATTGTTATTCTGTTTACATGAATAAAACCTTCTATGGTTATACACCCAATGAAAATGGTTTGTTGAATCTCAATCATAGTGATACACATATTCATAATATTGAAGCCAAAAGATGCAAAGTTAATAATGATAGTGCAACTTATTTGTGGCACTGCCGTTTAGGTTATATTGGTGTAAAGCGCATGAAGAAAATCCATGCTGATGGGCTTTTGGAATCACTTGATTATGAATCAGGTGATGCTTGCGAACCATGCCTCATGGGCAAAGATGACTAAGACTCCGTTCTCCAGAACAATGGAGCGAGCAACTGACTTATTGGATATAATACATACTGATGTATGAGGTCCGATGAGTGTTGAGGCTTGCGGCGGGTATCATTATTTTCTGACCTTCACAAATGATTTGAGCAGATATGGGTATATCTACTTGAAGAAACATAAATCTGAAACATTTGAAAAGTTCAAAGAATTTCAGAGTGAAGTAGAAAATCATCATAACAAGAAAATAAAGTTTCTACGATCTGTTCGCAGCGGCGAATATTTGAGTTACGAATTTGGTCTTCAATTAAAACAATGTGGAATAGTTTCACAAACTCATGCCACCTGGAACACCACAGTGTAATGGTCCGAACGTCATAACCGTACTTTATTTGATATAGTGCAATCTATGATGTCTCTTACTGATTTACCACTATCGGTTTGGGGTTATGCATTAGAGACAGCTGCATTCACATTAAAAAGGGCACCATCTAAATCCGTTGAGACGACACCGTATGAACTGTGGTTTAGCAAGAAACCTAAGCTATCGTTTCTTAAAGTTTGGGGTTGCGATGCTTATGTAAAAAAGTTTCATCTTGATAAGCTCAAACCCAAGTCGGAGAAGTGCGTCTTCATAGGATACCCAAAAGTAACTGTTGGGTACACCTTCTATCACAGATCTGAAGGCAAGATATTTGTTGTTGAGAATGGATCCTTTCTAGAGAAGGAGTTTCTCTCGAAAGAAGTGAGTGGGAGGAAAGTAGAACTTGATGAGGTAACTATACCTACTCCCTTATTGGAAAGTAGTTCATCACAAAAATCTATTTCTATGACTCCTACACCAATTAGTGAGGAAGCTAATTATGATGATCATGTAACTTCAGATCAAGTTACTACCGAACCTCGTAGGTCAACCAGAGTGATATCCGCACCAGAGTGGTACGGTAATCCTGTTCTGGAGGTCATGTAAATTGACCATGACGAACCTACAAACTATGAGGAAGCGATGATGATCCCATATTCCGCGAAATGGCTTGAGGCCTTGAAATCTGAGATGGGATCCATGCATGAGAACAAAGTGTGGACTTTGGTTGACTTGCCCGATGATCGGCAAGCCATAGAAAATAAATGGATCTTCAAGAGGAAGACGAACGCTGATAGTAGTGTTACTATCTACAAAGCTAGACTTGTCGAAAAAGGTTTTGACAAAGTTCAAGGTGTTGACTACGATGAGATTTTCTCACTCGTAGCAATGCTGGAGTCTGTCTGAATCATGTTAGCAAATTGCCACATTTTATGAAATCACGCAAATGGATGTCAAAACTACATTCCTTAATGGATTTCTTAAAAAAGAGTTGTATATGATGCAACCAGAAGGTTTTGTCGATCATGAAGGTGCTAACAAAATGTGCAAGCTCCAGCGATCCATCTATGGACTGGTGCAAGCATCTCAGAGTTGGAATATACACTTTGATGAGTTGATCAAAGCATATAGTTTTATGCAGACTTGTGGTGAAGCCTGTATTTACAAGGAAGTGAGTGGGAGCACTACAACATTTCTAATAAATATAAGTGAATGACATATTGTTGATCGGAAATAATGTAGAATTTTCTGGAAAGCATAAAGGAGTATTTGAAAGGAGTTTTTCAAATAAAGACCTCGGTGAAGCTACTTACATATTGAGCATCAAGATTTATAGAGATAGATCAAGACGCTTGATAAGTTTTGCAATGAGTACATACCTTGACAAGATTTTGAAGTAGTTCAAAATGGAACAGTCAAAGAAAGAGTTCTTACATGTGCTACAAGGTGTGAAATTGAGTAAGACTCAAAGCCTGACCACGACAGAAGATAGAAAGAGAATGAAAGTCATTCCCAATGCATCAGCCATAGTTTCTATAAAGTATGCCATGCTATGTACCAGATCTATTATATATCCCGCACTGAGTTTAGCAAGGGAGTACAATAGTGATCTACGAGTAGATCACTAGAGAGCGGCCAAAATTATCCTTAGTGGAATAAGGATATGTTTCTCGATTATGGAGGTGACAAAAGGTTCGTCGTAAAGGGTTACGTCGATGCAAATTTTCACACTGATCCAGATGTCTCTAAGTCCCAGTCTGGATACATTTTGAAAGTGGGAGCAATTAGCTAGAGTAGCTCCGTGCAGAGCATTGTTGACATAGAAATTTGCAAAATACATACGGATCTGAATGTGGCAGACCCGTAGACTAAACTTCTCTGACAAGCAAAACATGATCACACCTTAGCACTCTTTGGGTGTTAATCACATAGCGATGTGAACTAGATTATTGACTCTAGTAAACCCTTTGGGTGTTTGTCGTGGAATTGTCACGGCAGATGTCCTTAGTGTCAGGACTTAGTCGCGAGGCAAACGCATCTGTGTGGTAGCTTGAGAGGGGTTGAACGGGACGAGAGACACGAGGTTTTACCCAGGTTCGGCCCCTCACGGTGGAGGTAAAAGCCTACGTCCTGCTTCACTGATATTGATGATCATGATCACGATTACAAGAGTGCTCTATCTTGAGAGCTATTGTCTAAACCTAACTTGTCCCACTTGTGGAACTTGTGAATCTTTGAGGAGCCCTGCCCCTCCTTTTATATGTCGAAGGGGCGGTTTACATGTGGAGTCCTATTAGGATTAGGACTAGTCTATCTCTAATACAAACCGGATACAAGTCCAGGTCTTAGCTCCTTGTAAGATAATATTCCTCCTGCCTTTCCTCTTAAACTGGCCCACCACTAAATGTGAACCGGCCTTCTGGGTCTTGGGCCTTGTCATCTGTATGTCCCGCATGCCGGATCACCAGTGAGTCATAATGACCAGGTGGGTTGCTTGTAAACCGCCAAGTCAAGGCGGGTCGCCAGTAACTCGCCAAGTGTCAGCGGGGTCTTCAGATAAACCGCCAAGTCCGGCCGGGTTGACTTCCGGCCGGTTTACACCGCGGGGTATATCCCCGACATTAGCCCCCAAGTTTAGCTTGGATTTATTCATGGTAAACTTATGCTGCAAAATAAACACAAGAACAAATTTGACAGGTTATGCTCCGGGTTAAGAATTTTTGTAAACCGGTACCTGATCATCCTTAAGTCCTTGTTATTTCCTCCTTCTGAGAAATCCGGGTCAACAGACCAGCTTCATAATCAATTTGCCGACCTTGGTTTGTCACCGAGAAATATCGTGAAGAATAACTCCTTTGACTCAGCTCCCAAAGCGCCGGTTTAAGAAACATGGGTCTGAAAATATTTATCTGATATTCAACCGGTTTGAAGATGTAAAACTTGCCGGTTTAATATTACCAAAATAGCCGGTTTATAAATATTGATGGCGCCGGGTCATAATTGTTGTCGACATCGGGTCATGTAATTGATCTTCCTGATTTGCTCAAAACTGATAAAATGAAGATGTTCCTCCTTATATATGCATAATACATGTAGCCCCCAAGTCTTAAGAGGACAACATAGTGATAACTTAAGACTTGCTCCAATAAGTGTTTCAACCTTGAAGAAATCCGGTTTGTTCATCTCAATCATATAAACTGAATACTCCATATATGTAGCCCCCAAGTGCCGGGTTGTCATGCTTGCAGCAACCTGGGACTTGTAATTGCTTATAAAAACTTCAATCAGTGTAGCCCCCAAGGGTCGGGTCATTATGCAATAATGAGCAGGGACTTTTTAAATATAATCTTCTAAACTTTGAACAGCAACGTGTAGCCCCCAAGGGCCGGCTTAGTAAGATAATACTGAACCGGAACTTGATATATATACTTTAATGAAAATAACATATTATAATGTAGCTTCCATCGTAGGGCTTGAACCCACGTCCACAAGGTTAAGAGCTTTGTGCTCTACCAACTGAGCAATGGATTCTTCAATATTATGGACGAAAACTTGTGTACCTTGAATTGTTGACAGGAGCAATTGGTAGCCCTCAAGGGCCGGCTCATTATAATATGATGAGTCGGGTTTTCAATAAGACTAGTAAAAATGACTTTGCATTAGCCCCCAAGTGTCATGGTGCATGCTTGCAGCGACATGAGACTTGCATGTAATCTCAATTTGAATAATGTAGCCCCCAAGTGCCGGGTTGTAAGCCTGCAACGACTCGAGACTATTCCTTTCATTGTAGAATAAATCATATCCTTTGATAAAATAATAGCCATTGCGCTAAAGCGACTTTGAAAACTTAATAATACCGGTTATTAATAACCATAAAAATCCAGCCATGTTGGCTATTCAAGATAATATAATCCGGTATGAAAACCTTATTCATTCAATATCATAATGAAATTTCAGCCAAGTTTGGCTATTTGAATAATATAACCCAATAATTTATAAGCGCATGATTCCAATGGCGCAATCCAAATATATACTGGCGACTTATTGTCCAAAGCCAGGCCGGTTTAATAAACACCGGATCATACTACCGGTTTAATAAACACCGGTGATTTATAATCATGCTTTATTCAACCTGTTTCTGCATACAACAAGTTTAAAGTGTCCTGTCGGTTTACCGCCGGACGGCTCATAATGCCCAACATATAACCTGGGTTTATAACTAAGGCTGCATTTAGAATAATCAAATATGAAATATATCATACCTGTGACATTGAATCACATCATTGGTTTTACCAACTTTTTGTAGTAAGGGTGATAACCCAAATCTTGAGTACTGATAACTCCTTCCATATTGTGCCGGTTTATGATAAAACCGTGCCGGGTTGTGATAAACACCGGATTAACCATATATAATACTGGTGACTTGTAGTCAAACCAGACCGGGCTGATAGTCTCCGGTTTATAATTTGATCGTGTACTGACAACTTGTAGTTGAAAGCCGAGCCGGGTTGATAAACACTGGTTTACTCCATAATAGGATGGTAACAGAAAATCAAACCGGGCAGATAGTCTCCGGATTGAAATGGTCTGTGTTCCGTTAATTGACAGTTTGAACCGGCTTAAAACTTTGTCGGTTTAAAAAACGCAATAAAAAGAAAGAAACAGTTATCAAGGAAAATATTGAAGCAAAGGCAACGATAAAACCCTTTGCAAAAAGAGGCTTATTTGAGCTGATCAGATGGCGTTACCATGGTCGGACACGACCAAGCTCCCGATAGGTGTAGCTATGGTTCAAGTGAGCCAGGTCCCCAAATTAAACCGTGGCATTTATGCCGATCAAGTGGCATGGCAATGGTTCGGGTTCGACCAAGCCCCCAAGTGATTCTGTGGCCTTAGGCCGATCAAGAGGCAAGACTGGTTCAGACGTGACCAAGTCCCCAAGTGATGTGGTGGCTCTCGCCTATCAAGAGGCGTGACTATGGTTCAGACGTGACCACAAGTCCCCAAGTGATGTTGTGGCTTTCCGCCTACCAAATGGCGTTGCTATGGTTCGGACGTGACCAAGCCCCCAAGTGATATTGTGGCATTGCGCCGATCAAAAGGTGTGACTATGGTTCGGATACGACCAAAGCCCCCAAGTGATCAAGAATATGATAAGCCAATTAAGGCATGATATCCATGTTTGAACCGCGCATCATGGCAGCAGGTCCTCTTCGGCAATTTTTAACTTTTGCAAGAGATACATTCTTCTTTGAACAGGGATCTTGAACAGGATATTGAGAGCTTCAAAGCTTTGTGGGAGACATCTCTCCCTTGAACCGGATTTTAAACCGGAATCTTCATTTTTATCCGCAAATTTTCTGACGGCCTTTAAACTCGAACTTGCGAGAAGTTAATTCCTTTTTGAACCGGAAATTCTTAAACCGGATTTGAGAGCTTCAGAGCTTTGTCGGAGAACAAATTTCCCTTGTACCGGATTGTAAACCGGAATCCTTTTCTGATGACCCGAAACTTCTTCATTGAGCCGGGATTTTGTAACTGTCATATACTTTCTAATCCGGAAATCTTCTGACAGCACGATGTGAATCCGGGACCGGGTTATCTTTCCCTCCAACGTATTCGGGTTCTTGACTTCACTGAAAACCGGCAACATTTGCTAAGTCATATCATTGTAGCCCCCAAGTCTCAAGGTGACTCGAGGAGTTGGCTTGAGATTCTCCATATTTGACCGTGATATAAACCGGCATAACTTGTATATCATTGGTGTTGATAGTACGATGTGAATCCCTAGAAGGTTGAGGTGACTGTGGCGGGTTGTAAATGATCCCATATGAGCCGTGTCAGCAACTCGGCCAATAGTTCCTTCCAACTGGCGATTTGAAGTTAATCAAAACTGTAGTGGCGGCGACTTGTGCGCCTGCCCATTGAACCATCCAGTGCAACCAGCGGTTGATGATAATTTGTCTCCAATTTGAAAGAAAACCGGGCTACCCAAGCTGTGACTTTCTCATACCCAATAAACAGCTCATGCAGACAGGTGCGGCCCGGTATGTTGATGTAGACCAGGCCGCGGGGGCGGACGACAAAGATGACCGCAGCATCACAGGCGGCACAGACAGATGAGTCGGCCGCGGCGTTGTAAGCCGGTGCGGACGAGGAGAGTCGGCACTGGTGTTCTAAACCGGTGCGGACGCATGAACCGGCCGCAGGCATTATAAACCGGCGCGGACGGAGAGTTGGCCGCGGGCATTTGTAAACTGGCACGAACGGAGAGTTGGCCGCGGGCATTGTAAACCGGCGTGATCGATCGTCGGTGTAGACAGACGCCAGCAATGTGCTCTCCGTATCTGTGGCACGGTAGCCACTCTTATAATGAGTAATTTTCCTGCATATCAAAATATACGGTCCAAAGTAATTGTTCCCTTGATAAAAACAATATATACCAAGAAACTAAATTTAGATAGATATCACCTGATTTGTCCGGAGGTCGAAAGATCCAGATGTAATATCTGTCAATAAGCTAACAATAGTATAGCCCATCGGGTGTATACATAATACTCTGATGATCAGCGATTGCGGAAGTTTGCCGTAGCTCCTTTTTGAACACCAGTTCCATTTAAAAATCTTGATATCCCCACAATAGCAATCAGCTGAACACTTTGAACGTGAGGCTGGGAGACTCAGAGCTGAGTCACGGGCGGTCGGTTTGAACGACACCAGCTTGACGCGACAGCGGAGGCAGCGCCTTGCATGATCCGGATGCTGATAGTGGATAAATACATCTCCTCATCAGGAAAAAAACCCATAGCAAGTATGTTCTCTGTATCCACCAAAACTCAGCAGCAATTTAACTTGAGCACTAGAGACTTCCTGGCATCTTTAGACTGATGGTATGTACATCCTTCCGTTTGAAAAATATCAGATTCTGAAAAAGAGCATAGGCGCAAAATAACTCAGCAAGGGCAGGTGTACTCGGGAAAAATCCCAAAGCGGATGGCGAGTCAATCATGACCCTCAGCTTATCCGTCCACTTGAACCGGAATTGATGCGAGTCCCGGTGGTGACTTGAACCGGAGACAAGACGGAGGCAGCACAAGGGCGCGGTCTCGGCTAATGAACCGGCCGCGAGGATGGCAGCAGCTCGTAGCAATGGTGAATCGGCGCGCGGGGTGCAGCAGTAGTAAATCGTTGCGATGGATGTCGGGGTCTCGACGGTTTGGAAACAGGAAGAGGCGGCGGCGGTTCAGCGGAATAAAGATCCAGCCATGACAAACCGGCGAGGAACGGTCGGCAATCAAATAGCAGCGGGTGAGTCAGCGGAGGTGATTTGACCTCGGATTGCAAACGCGGCCTGACCAGGCAACGGTTTGATTAAAACAGGGCGAGCGGCGGGTCAGCTCCCGGCGGTTTGACCGAAGATGGCGACTCCAGGCCGCGCTGGTGAGGGTGACCATAGCAGAAGGCGAGGTGAACCTTGGCAGAGGCGGACCGCAACAGCGATGCGAGCCGGCGGAATAGAAGTTCCATCCATATCCGGTTTATCTTTCCAAATCATGATCAGTTTGGCTAATTCTATGTCCGTGTCTTCCGGGTCATGGTCACTGCAACGGCCTCGAGCGCTGGGGACTTGTACCAATCGCCGTCCTCCGTTTGTTTGTTGGTGTTTAACGTAGATCAATAAGCAGCACTTGTGGACCTCTCTTTTGCAGGTTTTGAGGGATGTGCATCTACCACCGTTGTAGGTACTGAACACTGTAGCTTGGCATATCCAGTACTAGTTGAAGACTTGGAGTAATAGTATTTGGGCTGTTGTTCTACTGCTCGAAAAAAAAATTGTTGCCTCAGGAAACATACGTGGACAGCGATGGCCAGTCCGGCCTTTGTATTCATCTCGGATTCAACGACTTGGATAGATGCCTCGGCCTCTGTCCCAAATACGAATAGCAGCCTTTGGGTCGAATCTACAATAAAAACTTCATCTTGGCAACTTGCAGCGACGCATAACCCAAATTCTCGCCTCAACATTGCTCGCGCTGCTCAAACCGGCTTTCTTTACCCGGAAATTTGTAAACTTCTCGGACCCTAGAAAAGATCCCTTCAAGAACTCAACACCACCGTGCGCAGGCCCCACGGTGGGCGCCAACTGTCGTGGAATTGTCACGGCAGATGTCCTTAGTGTCAGGACTTAGTCACGAGGCCAACGCATCTGTGTGGTAGCTTGAGAGGGGTTGAACGGGACGAGAGACGCGAGGTTTTACCCAGGTTCGGCCCCTCACGGTGGAGGTAAAAGCCTACGTCCTGCTTCATTGATATTGATGATCATGATCACGATTACAAGAGTGCTCTATCTCGAGAGCTATTGTCTAAACCTAACTTGTCTCACTTGTGGAACTTGTGAATCTTTGAGGAGCCCTGCCCCTCCTTATATATGTTGAAGGGGCGGTTTACATGTGGAGTCCTATTAGGATTAGGACTAGTCTATCTCTAATACAAACCGGATACAAGTCCAGGTCTTAGCTCCTTGTAAGATAATATTCCTCCTGCCTTTCCTCTTAAACCGGCCCACCACTAAATGTGAACCGGCCTTCTGGGTCTCGGGCCTTGTCATCTGTCTGTCCCGCACGCCGGATCACCAGTGAGTCATAATGACCAGGTAGATTGCTTGTAAACCGCCAGGTCAAGGCGGGTCGCCAGTAACTCGCCAAGTGTCAGCGGGGTCTTCAGATAAACCGCCAAGTCCGGCCGGGTTAACTTCCGGCCGGTTTACACCGCGGGGTATATCCCCGACATTGGTCACATGACGATGTGAACTATGGGTGTTAATCACATGATGATGTGAACTATTGGTGTTAAATCACATGGCGATGTGAACTAGATTATTGACTCTAGTGCAAGTGGGAGACTGAAGGAAATATGCCCTAGAGGCAATAATAATGTTAATATTTATTTCCTTATTTCATGATAAATGTTTATTATTCATGCTAGAATTGTATTAACCGGAAACATAATACATGTGTGAATACATAGACAAACATAGTGTCACTAGTTTGCCTCTACTTGACTAACTCGTTAATCAAAGATGGTTAAGTTTCCTAACCATAGACATGAGTTGCCATTTTATTAATGAGATCACATCATTAGGATAATGATGTGATTGACTTGACCCATTCCGTTAGCTTAGCACTTGATCGTTTAGTATGTTGCTATTGCTTTCTTCATGACTTATATATGTTCCTATGACTATGAGATTATGCAACTCCCATTTACCGGAGAACACTTCGTGTGGTACCAAACGTCACAATGTAACTGGGTGATTATAAAGGTGCTCTACAGGTGTCTCCGAAGGTACTTATTGAGTTGGCGTATTTCGAGATTAGGATTTGTCACTCCGATTGTCAGAGAGGTATCTCTGGGCCCACTCGGCGATGCACATCACTATAAGCCTTGCAAGGATTGTAACTAATGAGTTAGTTGCGGGATGATGTATTACGGAACGAGTAAAGAGACTTGGCGGTAACGAGATTGAACTAGGTATTGAGATACCGACGATCGAATCTCGGGCAAGTAACATACCGATGACAAAGGGAACAACGTATGTTGTTATGCGATTTGACCGATAAAGATCTTCATAGAATATGTAGGAGCCAATATGGGCATCCAGGTTCCGCTATTGGTTATTGACCAGAGAAGTGTCTCGGTCATGTCTACATAGTTCTTGAACCCGTAGGGTCCGCGCGCTTAACGTTCGTTGACGATATAGTATTTATGAGTTATGTATGTTGGTAACTGGATGTTGTTCGGAGTTCTGGATAAGATCATGGACATGACGAGGAACTTCGGAATGGTCCGGAGATAAAGTTTGATATATGGGATAATAGTGTTTGGTCTTCGGAAGGGTTCCGGAATTCACCGAAAGGGGTGCCGGATGTTTCCCGAAATGTTTGGGTACGAAAACACTTTAGTTGGGCCAAAGGGGAAAGCCCACAAGGTTTTTGGAAAGCGCAAAAGGAAGTTTTGCGGAGTCCAGGGGCCAGACGCCAGGGTCCTTGGCGTCTGGGTCCAGACGCCGGGAACCCTGGCGTCTGGCCTGGAGTCCGAGAAGGACTCTTGCCTTTTGGGTGAAACCGACTTTGTGGAGACTTTTTGTAACGCCCGGGTAATTAAGCTATAGTAATCCCATGCTAATGGTCCCACGTCACCACGGTTACTGTTGTTAACCTTGCGATGATTCGAATGAAGGAAATATGACCTAGAGGCAATAATAAAGTTATTATTTATTTCCTTATATCATGATAAATGTTTATTATTCATGCTAGAATTGTATCAAACGGAAACATAATACATGTGTGAATACATAGACAAACAGTAGGTCACTAGTATGCCTCTACTTGACTAGCTCATTGAATCAAAGATGGTTAAGTTTCCTAGCCATAGACATGACTTATCATTTGATTAACGGGGTCACATCATTAGGAGAATGATGTGATTCACATGACCCATTCCGTTAGCTTAGCACCCGATCGTTTAGTATGTTGCTATTGCTTTCTTCATGACTTATACATGTTCCTATGACTATGAGATTATGCAACTCCCGTTTACCAGAGGAACACTTTGTGTGCTACCAAACGTCACAACGTAACTGGGTGATTATAAAGGTGCTCTACAGGTGTCTCCAAAGGTACTAGTTCGGTTGGCGTATTTCGAGATTAGGATTTGTCACTCCGATTGTTGGAGAGGTATCTCTAGGCCCTCTCGGTAATACACATCACTTAAGCCTTGCAAGCATTGCAACTAACGAGTTAGTTGCAGGATAGTGTATTACGGAACTAGTAAAGAGACTTGCCGGTAACGAGATTGAACTAGGTATTGAGATACCGACGATCGAATCTCGGGCAAGTAACATACCGATGACAAAGGGAACAACGTATGTTGTTGTGCGGTTTGACCGATAAATATCTTCATAGAATATGTGGGAACCAATATGAGCATCCAGGTTCCGCTATTGGTTATTGACCAGAGACATGTCTCGGTCATGTCTACATAGTTCTCGAACCCGTAGGGTCCGCACGCTTAACGTTACGATGACGGTTGTATTATGAGTTTATATGTTTTGATGTACCTAAGGTTGTTCGGAGTCCCGGATGTGATCAAGGACATGACGAGGAGTCTCGAAATGGTCGAGACATGAAGATTGATATATTGGAAGCCTATGTTCCTCCTGGCGCGCCCTCTCCCTGGCCAGCCACGCCCCCCCTTGCTCCTTTATATACGGGGGCAGGGGGCACCCCATAGACACAACAATTGATCGTTTGATCCTTTAGCCGTGTGCGGTGCCCCCCTCCACCATAGTCCACCTCGATATTACTGTAGCGGTGCTTAGGCGAAGCCCTGCGTCGGTAGAACATCAATATCGTCACCACGCCATCGTGCTGACAAAACTCTCCCTCAACACTCGGCTGGATCGGAGTTCGAGGGACGTCATCGGGCTGAACATGTGTTGAACTCGGAGGTGCCGTACGTTCGGTACTTGATCGGTCGGATCGTGAAGACGTACGACTACATCAACCGCGTTGTGCTAACGCTTTCGCTTTCGGTCTACGAGGGTACGTAGACAACACTCTCCCCTTTTGTTGCTATGCATCACCATGATCTTGCGTATGCGTAGGAAATTTTTGAAATTACTACGTTCCCCAACAGTGGTATCAGAGCCAGGTTTTATGCGTAGATGTCATATGCACGAGTAGAACACAAGTGAGTTGTGGGCGATATAAGTCATACTACTTACTAGCATGTCATATTTTGGTTCGGCGGTATTGTTGGATGAAGTAGCCCGGACCGGCATTACGCTTACGCTTACGCGAGACTGGTTCTACCGACGTGCTTTGCACACAGGTGGCTAGCGGGTGTCAGTTTCTCCAACTTTAGTTAAACCGAGTGTGGCTACGTCCGGTCCTTGTGAAGGTTAAAACAACACCAACTTGACAAACTATCGTTGTGGTTTTCATGCGTAGGTAAGAACGGTTCTTGCTAAGCCCGTAGCAGCCACCTAAAATTTGCAACAACAAAGTAGAGGACGTCTAACTTGTTTTGTAGGGCATGTTGTCATGTGATATGGTCAAGATATGATGCTCAATTTTATTGTATGAGATGATCATGTTTTGTAACCGAGTTATCGGCAACTGGCAGGAGCCATATGGTTGTCGCTTTATTGTATGCAATGCAATCGCCATGTAATGCTTTACTTTATCACTAAGCGGTAGCGATAGTCGTGGAAGCATAAGTTTGGCGAGACGACAACGATGCTACGATGGAGATCAAGGTGTCGCGCCGATGAAGATCACAAGCACAAGATGATGATGGTCATATAATATCACTTATATTGATTGCATGTGATGTTTATCTTTTATGCATCTTATCTTGCTTTGATTGACGGTAGCATTATAAGATGATCTCTCACTAAATTTCAAGATAAAAAGTGTTCTCCCTGAGTATGCACCATTGCCAAAGTTCGTCGTGCCCAGACACCACGTGATGATCGGGTGTGATAAGCTCTACGTCCATCTACAACGGGTGCAAGCCAGTTTTGCACACGCAGAATACTCAGGTTAAACTTGACGAGCCTAGCATATAACAGATATGGCCTCGGAACACTGAGAGCGAAAGGTCAAGCGTGAATCATATAGTAGATATGATCAACATAGTGATGTTCACCATTGAAAACTACTCCATTTCGCGTGATGATCGGTTATGGTTTAGTTGATTTGGATCACGTGATCACTTAGAAGATTAGAGGGATGTTTTTCTAAGTGGGAGTTCTTAAGTAATATAATTAATTGAACTTAAATTTATCATGAACTTAGTCTTGGTAGTATTAGCATATCTATGTTGTAGATCAATAGCTCGCGTTTAGCTCCCCTGTTTTATTTTTGATATGTTCCTAGAGAAACTAAGTTGAAAGATTTTAGTAGCAATGATGCGGATTGGATCCGTGATCTGAGGTTTATCCTCATTGCTGCATAGAAGAATTATGTCCTTGATACACCGCTAGGTGACAAACCTATTGCAGGAGCAGATGCAGATGTTATGAATGTTTGGCTAGCTGAATATGATGACTACTTGATAGTTTAGTGCACCATGCTTAAACGGCTTAGAATCGGGACTTCAAAGACGTTCTGAACGTCATGGACCATATGAGATGTTCCAGGAGTTGAAATTAATATTTCAAGCAAATAGCCGAGTTGAGAGATATGAAGTCTCCAACAAGTTCTATTGCTAAAAGATGGAGGAGAATACCTCAAGAAGTGAACATGTGCTCAGATTGTCTGGGTACTACAATCGCTTGAATCAAGTGGGAGTTAATCTTCCAGATAAAATAGTGATTGACAGAATTCTCTAGTCACCATCACCAAGTTAGTAGAACTTCGTGATGAACTATAATATGCAAGGGATAACGGAAATGATTCCCAAGCTGTTCGTGATGCTGAAATCGACGAAGGTAGAAATCAAGAAAAACATCAGGTGTTGATGGTAAACAAAACCACTAGTTTCAAGTAAAGGGACAAAGGGAAGAAAGGGGAACTTCAAGAAGAACGGCAAGCAAGTTGCTGCTCAAGTGAAGAAAACCCAAGTCTGGACCTAAGCCTGAAACTGAGTGCTTCTACTACAAAGGGACTGGTCACTAGAAGCGGAACTACCACTAGTAATTGGCGGATAAGAAGGATGGCAAAGTGAACAGAGGTATATTTGATATACATGTTATTGATGTGTACTTTACTAATGTTTATAGCAACTCCTTAGTATTTGATAGTAGTTCAGTCGCTAAGAATAGTTACTTGAAACGGGAGTTGCAGAATGAACAGAGACTAGTTAAGGGTGAAGTGACGATGTGTATTGGAAATGGTTCCAAGATTGATATGATCATCATCGCACACTCCCTATACTTTCGGGATTAGTGTTAAACCTAAAATAAATGTTATTTAGTGTTTGCGTTGAGCATGAATATGATTGGATCATGTTTATTGCAATACGACTATTCATGTAAGTTAGAGAATAATTGTTGTTCTGTTTACATGAATAAAACCTTGTATGGTCATACACCCAAGGAAAATGGTTTGTTGGATCTTGATCTTGGTGATACACATTTTTATAATATTGAAGCCAAAAGATGCAAAGTTAATAATGATAGTGCAACTTATTTGTGGCACTTCCATTTAGGTCATATTGGTGTAAAGATCCATGCTAATGGGGTTTTGGAACCACTTGATTATGAATCACTTGGTACTTGCGAACCGTGCCTCATGGGCAAGATGACTAAAACACCGCTCTCCGGAATTATGGAGCGAGCAACAGATTTGTTGGAAATCATACATACAGATGTATGTGGTCCGATGAATATTGAGGGTCGCGGCAGGCATCATTATTTTCTGATCTTCACAGATGATTTGAGCAGATATGAGTATATCTACTTGATGAAACACAAGTCTGAAACATTTGAAAAGTTCAAATAATTTCAGAGTGAAGTGGAGAATCATCGTAACAAAAATAAAAGTTTCTACGATATGATCACAGAAGTAAAATATTTGAGTTACGAGTTTAGCCTTCAGTTAAAACAATGTGAAATAGTTTCACTACTCACGCCACCTGGAACACCACAGTGTAATGGTGTGTCCGAACGTCGTAACCGTACTTTATTAGATATGGTGCGATCTATGATGTCTCTTACAGATTTACCGCTATCATTTTGGGGTTATGCTTTAGAGACGGCCGCATTCACATTAAATAGGGCACCATCGAAATCCGTTGAGACGACGCCTTATGAACTGTGGTTTGGCAAGAAACCAAAGTTGTCATTTCTGAAAGTTTGGGGCTGCGATGCTTATAAGAAAAAGCTTCAACCTGATAAGCTCGAACCCAAATCGGAGAAATGTGTCTTCATAGGATACCCAAAGGAGACTATCAGGTACACCTTCTATCACAGATCTAAAGGCAAGACATTCGTTGCTAACAATGGATCCTGTCTAGAGAAGGAGTTTCTCTCGAAATAAGTGAGTGGGAGGAAAGTAGAACTTGATGAGGTAACTGTACCTGCTCCCTTATTGGAAAGTAGTTCATCACAGAAATCTGTTCCTGTGACTACTACACCAATTAGTGAGGAAGCTAATGATGATGATCATGTAACTTCAGTTCAAGTTACTACCGAACCTCGTAGGTAATCCAAAGTGAGATCTGCACCAAAGTGGTACGGTAATCCTGTTCTGGAGGTCATGTTACTTGACCATGACGAGCCTACGAACTATGAGGAAGCGATGATGAGCCCAGATTCCGCGAAATGGCTTGAGGCCATGAAATCTGAGATGAGATCCATGTATGAGAACAAAGTATGGACTTTGATTGACTTGCCCATTGAACGGCGAGCCTACGAACTATGAGGACAAAGTATGGACTTTGATTGACTTGCCCATTGAACGGCGAGCCATTGAGATTAAATGGATCTTCAAGAGGAAGACAGACGTTGATAGTAGTGTTACTATCTACAAAGCTAGAATTGTCGCAAAAGGTTTTCGACAAGTTCAAGGTGTTGACTGCGATGAGAGCTTCTCACTCGTATCTATGCTTAAGTCTGTCCGAATCATGTTAGCAATTGCCACATTTTATGAAATCTGGCAAATGGATAAACAACACTACATTCCTTAATGGATTTATTAAAGAAGAGTTGTATATGATGCAACAAGAAAGTTTTGTCAATCCTAAAGGTGCTAACAAAATATGCAAGCTCCAGCGATCCTTCAATGGACCGGTGCAAGCATCTCGGAGTTGGAATATACGCTTTGATATGTTGATCAAAGCATATAGTTTTATACAGACTTGCGGTGAAGCCTGTATTTACAAGAAACTGAGTGGGAGCACTACATCATTTCTGATAAGTATATGTGAATGACATATTGTTGATCGGAGATAATGTAGAATTATTCTGCAAAGGATAAAGGAATGTTTGAAAGGAGTTTTTCAAAGAAAGACCTCGGTGAAGCTGCTTTCATATTGAGCATCAAGTTCTATAGAGATAGATCAAGACGCTTGATAAGTTTTTCAATGAGTACATACCTTGACAAGATTTTGAAGTAGTTCAAAATGGAACAGTCAAAGAAGGAGTTCTTGCCTGTGTTACAAGGTGTGAAGTTGAGTAAGACTCAAAACCTGACCACGGCAGAAGATAGAGAGAGAATGAAAGTCATTCCCTATGCCTCAGCCATAGCTCCTATGAAGTATGCCATACTATGTACCAGACCTATTGTATACCCTGCCCTGAGTTTGGCAAGGGAGTACAATAGTGATCTAGGAGTAGATCACTGGACATTGGTCAAAATTATCCTTAGTGGAATAAGGATATGTTTCTCGATTATGGAGGTGACAAAAGGTTCATCGTAAAGGGTTACGTCGATGCAAGTTTTGACACTGATCCAGATGACTCAAAGTCTCAATCTGGATACATATTGAAAGTGGGAGGAATTATCTAGAGTAGCTCCGTGTAGAGCATTGTTGACATAGAAATTTGCAAAATACATACGGATCTGAATGTGGCAGACGTGTTGACTAAACTTCCCTCACAAGCAAAACATGATCACACCTTGGTACTCTTTGGGTATTAATCACATAGCGATGTGAACTACATTATTGACTCAAGTAAACCCTTTGGGTGTTGGTCACATGACGATGTGAACTATGGGTGTTAATCACATGGTAATGTGAACTATTGATTTTAAATCACATGGCGATGTGAACTAAATTATTGACTCTAGTGCAAGTGGGAGACTGAAGGAAATATGCCCTATAGGCAATAATAAAGTTATTATTTATTTCCTTATATCATGATAAATGTTTATTATTCATGCTAGAATTGTATTAACCGGAAACATAATACATGTGTGAATACATAGACAAACAGTATGTCACTAGTATGCCTCTACTTGACTAGCTCATTGAATCAAAGATGGTTAAGTTTCCTAGCCATAAACATGAGTTGTCATTTGATTAACGGGGTCACATCATTAGGAGAATGATGTGATTGACATGATGAAGGAAATATTCCCTAGAGGCAATAATAAAGTTATTATTTATTTCCTTATATCATGATAAATGTTTATTATTCATGCTAGAATTGTATTAACCGGAAACATAATACATGTGTGAATACATAGACAAACACTATGTCACTAGTATGCCTCTACTTGACTAGCTCGTTGAATCAAAGATGGTTAAGTTTCCTAGCCATAGACATGAGTTCTCATTTGATTAACGGGATCACATCATTGGAGAATGATGTGATTGACTTGACCCATTCCGTTAGCATAGCACTTGATCGTTTAGTTTGTTGCTATTGTTTTCTTCATGACTTATACGTATTCCTATGACTATGAGATTATGCAACTACCGTTTACCGGAGGAACACTTTGTGTGCTACCAAACATCACAACGTAACTGGGTGATTATAAAGGTGCTCTACAGGTGTCTCCGAAGGTACTTGTTGGGTTGGCGTATTTCGAGATTAGGATTTGTCACTCCGATTGTCGGAGAGGTATCTCTGGGCCCTCTCGGTAATGCACATCACTTAAGCCTTGCAAGCATTGCAACTAATGAGTTAGTTGCAGGATGATGTATTACGGAACGAGTAAAGAGACTTGCCGGCAACGAGATTGAACTAGGTATTGAGATACCGACGATCGAATCTCGGGCAAGTAACATACCGATGACAAAGGGAACAACGTATGTTGTTATGCGGTCTGACCGATAAAGATCTTCGTAGAATTTGTGGGAGCCAATATGAGCATCCAGGTTCCGCTATTGGTTATTGACCGGAGACGTGTCTCGGTCATGTCTACATTGTTCTCGAACCCGTAGGGTCCGCACGCTCAAGGTTTCGATGACAGTTATATTATGAGTTTATGAGTTTTGATGTACCGAAGGTACGGAGTCCCGGATGAGAATGGGGACATGACGAGGAGTCTCGAAATGGCCGAGACGTAAAGATCGATATATTGGATTCGGACATCGGAAAGGTTCCGAGTGATTCGGGTATTTTTCGGAGTACCGGAGAGTTACGGGAATTCGCCGGGGAGTATATGGGCCTTATTGGGCCATACGGGAATAGAGGAGAGAGGCCAAAAGGAAGGAGGCGCCCCCCCCCCTCTGGTCTGAATTGGACAAGGGGTGCAGCCCACTTTTCCTTGTTCCTCTCCCCCTCTTTCCTTCTCTCCTACTCCAACAAGGGAAGGAGGAGTCCTACTCCCGGTGGGAGTAGGACTCCCCCCTTGGCGCGCCCTCCTCCTAGGCCAGCCGCCTCCCTCCCTTGCTCCTTTATATACGGGGGCAAGGGGGCACCCCATAGACAACAGTTAATCTGGGACTCACGGGAAGAACAATGTAGACATGACCGAGACACGTATGACATGTCAAGTAGCGGTGCTAGGTGTGCCCTAACGCGGTATGAGGTGATACCGGTGAAGGGGGGAAACATCCGGGAAAACATCCCCGGTGTTTTGCGTTTCCGGACAGATGAACCGGAGGGAGAAAGTTGCGTGTTCGCAATGCTAGGGATGTGTGGCGGACGAACTGGCCGCGAATCCGGATTCATCTCGTCGTTCTGAGCAACTTTCATGTAGAAAACATTTTCTTCCGAGCTACGGTTTATTTTATATGATTTTATAAAGTTTTAATCATTTTATGATCTTAATTATTTATTTAAATCCAACATTATCCAGAACAGTGAATGATGGCGCAGGCATGACATCAGAGTCATGTCAGCAAGTGAACTGATCAGTTGACGAGTCAAACCAGACAGGTGGGTCCATGGGGACCCACATGTCATTGTCAGGGGCACTAACAGGGGGGGTTTAGGCTAACTAAATGGGTTAATTAGCGGGTGCGGCCCAACAGTTAGTGAGAGACTAATGTTTTAATTCATTAACTTAACTAATTAGCAATTTATCTATTTATTTTTATTATTTTATGGCGTGGGGCCCGCATGTCATAGACACGGGAGCCATGTCAGTGCGGTTGACTCCGGTCAACGTGGCCAGTTGGGGCCCCTAGGCCCACAGGCAGCGTCCCAGGGGTGGGCCCCTCCCAGGCCAGGTCAGCGCTGGCGCCGGAGTTGCCCCGGCGAGCCAAAATGCGGCGAAGGGCGCCGGCGAGCCCCGGGATTTCGCCATGGTGGCCAAAACGGGCGCGGCCAGGCTCTCCGGAACGGCCTCTTTGCGCCGCGTCCGATGGAGGGGAGCATGACGGCGGGCGTGGCCGGAATGGTCGCCGACGATGACATCGGGAGGACGCCGAGGCCCGGCGAGTTCGAAGGCGAGGCCACGGGGTACGGTTCGTCGCGGGGCTGGAGGCGTTCGAAAGCAGAGACAACGCCGCGTCGAACGGTAGCGAAACCATGGTCGGAGAGGCAGTGTAGCGACAGCGGCGAGCGGCGCGGCAGACGCCGGCGTTCAGCTGCGAGAGGGATTGGCGATGTGGCGCAGTAGCAAGCGAACTGAGAGGCCAGGTGCGACGTATGTGAGGCGGCGAGTGCAACGGGCACTGGCCCGTGACCATTTGGTCACTGGAGACTCGTCGGCGACGAGCACCATGGTGCTGCGTTCGGGTGCGACGGCGACAGCTAGCTACGGCGCGTGCACGAGAGAGGAGGAAGTGGGGGCTCACCAAGCGGCACACACGGTGGCCCGTGGGGGTTTAGTAGCAGCAGAGGCGTCGCCGGAGTTGGTGAAGAGTGGCGGCGAAGCTCGTCGGATCAGAGGAGGAAGACGGCGGCGTCGTGGCGTTGTAGTGGCTCCGATCTCCAACGGGGTGCACCATTCGAAGCAGCGGATGATGGCGGCCCTTGGAGACACAATGGGGCGGGGAGGTGGGCACGGTGGGCGCGGCTAGGTCGGAGCCATGGCGGCGGCG
>NC_041384.1:119598753-119599866 GCF_002162155.2 Triticum dicoccoides | reverse complement strand
GATGGGATCGAGGAGGCGAGGGCGTGGCGGCCATATCTCCTCCTGGCGCCGGTGCCGGCGAGGTGGTTGGGCGGGAGCGTGCCCGTGTTCCGACCGGGTCGGGGGAACAGGGGAGGGGGGACGAGGTAGGGGGGCCGGGCCGGCTGGCCTTTGCCCAGTTGGGCTGGCCAGTTGTTGCTAGCTGGGCCATGTGGCCCAGGGGATTGGGGGGGTTTTCCTTTTCATTTCTCTTCTGTTTTGTTTTTCTATTTTTATTCTGTTTTTATTTATTTTCTGTTCTGTTTTAAATCATTTTAAAATATTTAGGCAACTTCTAAAAATGGGTTTTTTCCACAATAATTACAAGTGCAATTTTTAGCACCCACCGAACATTTTTGTTTCAATGCTTGAAAAAAATTTATCGTTGACATTAATTTGAATTTGAATTTTGAAAGGGTTTCGATGTTGGGGAACGCAGTAATTTCAAAAAATTTCCTACGCATACGCAAGATCATGGTGATGCATAGCAACGAGAGGGGAGAGTGTTGTCTACGTACCCTCGTAGACCGAAAGCGGAAGCGTTAGCACAACGCGGTTGATGTAATCGCACGTCTTCACGATCCGACCGATCAAGTACCGAATGTACGACACCTCCGAGTTCAGCACACATTCAGCCCGATGACGTCCCTCGAACTCCAATCCAGCCGAGTGTTGAGGGAGAGTTTCATCAGCACGACGGCGTGGTGACGATGTTGATGTTCTACCGACGCAGGGCTTCGCCTAAGCATCGCTACAGTAATATCGAGGTGAACTATGGTGGAGGGGGGCACCGCACACGGCTAAACGATCAAACGATCAATTGTTGTGTCTATGGGGTGCCCCCTGCCCTCGTATATAAAGGAGCAAGGGGGGGTGCGGCCGGCTAGGGAGAGGGCGCGCCAGGAGGAGTCCTACTCCCACCGGGAGTAGGACTCCCCCACTTCCCTAGTTGGAATAGAATTCGGGAGAAGGAAAGAGAGAGGGGAAGAAGGAAAGAGGGGGTCGGCCCCCCTTGCCCTAAACCAATTCGGTTTGGGCCTTGGGGGGGGCGCGCCCCACACTCCCCTTGCTTCCCTCTATTTTCACTAAGGCCCA
>NC_041384.1:119579335-119598452 GCF_002162155.2 Triticum dicoccoides | reverse complement strand
TAACCTCCCGGTACTTCGGTAAAATCCCGATTTCACCCGGAACAGTTCCGACATCCAAACATAGGCTTCCAATATATCAATCTTCATGTCTCGTCCATTTCGAGACTCGTCGTCATGTACTTGATCACATCCGGGACTCCGAACAACCTTCGGTACATCAAAACATATAAACTCATAATACAACCGTCATCGTAACGTTAAGCGTGCGGACCCTACGGGTTCGAGAACTATGTAGACATGACCGAGACACATCTCTGGTCAATAACCAATAGTGGAACCTGGATGCTCATATTGGCTCCCACATATTCTACGAAGATCTTTATCGGTCAAATCGCACAACAACATACGTTGTTCCCTTTGTCATCGGTATGTTACTGAAGGAAATATGCCCTAGAGGCAATAATAAAGTTATTATTTATTTCCTTATTCCATGATAAATGTTTATTACTCATGCTAGAATTGTATTAAGCGGAAACATAATACATGTGTGAATACATAGACAAACAGAGTGTCACTAGTATGCCTCTACTTGACTAGCTCATTAATCAAAGATGGTTATGTTTCCTGACCATGTCAAAGAGTTGTTATTTGATTAATGGGATCACATCATTAGATAAATGATCTGATTGACATGACCCATTCCATTAGCTTAGCACCCGATCGTTTAGTATGTTGCTATTGTTTTCTTCATGACTTATACATGTTCCTATGACTATGAGATTATGCAACTCCCGTTTGCCGGAGGAACACTTTGTGTGCTACCAAACGTCACAACGTAACTGGGTGATTATAAAGGAGCTCTACAGGTGTCTCCAAAGGTACATGTTGGGTTGGCGTATTTCGAGATTAGGATTTGTCACTCCGATTGTCGGAGAGGTATCTCTAGGCCCTCTCGGTAATGCACATCACTTAAGCCTTGCAAGCATTGCAACTAATGAGTTAGTTGCAGGATGATGTATTACGGAACGAGTAAAGAGACTTGCCGGTAACGAGATTGAACTAGGTATTGAGATACCGACGATCGAATCTCGGACAAGTAACATACCGATGACAAAGGGAACAACGTATGTTGTTATGCGGTCTGACTGATAAAGATCTTCGTAGAATATGTAGGAGCCAATGTGGGCATCCAGGTCCCGCTATTGGTTATTGACCGGAGACGTGTCTCGGTCATGTCTACATTGTTCTCGAACCATAGGGTCCGCACGCTTAAGGTTTCGATGACAGTTATATTATGAGTTTATGAGTTTTGATGTACCGAAGGAGTTCGGAGTCTCGGATGAGATCGGGGACATGACGAGGAGTCTCGAAATGGCTGAGACGTAAAGATCGATATATTGGATGACTATATTCGGACATCGGAAAGGTTCCGAGTGATTCGGGTATTTTTCGAAGTACCGGGTAGTTATGGGAGAAGCAATGGGCCTTGATGGGCTTTAGTGGGAAGAGGAGAAAGGGCCAAGGGGCTGCTGCGCCCCCTCCCCTCTAGTCCGAATTGGACTAGGGAAAAGGGGGCCGGCCACCTTTCCTTCTCCTCCACTTCCTTCTCCCTTCCTCCCCTCTTGGTGGACTCCTACTAGGACTTGGAGTCCTAGTAGGACTCCACATCCTGGCCGCACCAAGCCTTGGCCGGCCTCCTCCTCCTCCATCCTTTATATACTGAGGCAAGGGGCACCCCTAGACACACAATTTGATCCTCGTGATCGTTCCTTAGCCATGTGCGGTGCCCCCCTCCACCATATTCCACCTCGGTCATATCATTGCAGCGCTTAGGCGAAGCCCTGCGCCGGTAGAACATCATCATCGTCACCACGCCGTCGTGCTGACGGAAATCTTCCCCGACGCTTTGCTGGATCGGAGCCCGGGGATCGTCATCGAGCTGTACATGTGCTAAGAACTCGGAGGTGCCGGAGTAACGGTGCTTGGATCGGTCGGATCGGGAAGACGTACGACTACTTCCTCTATGTTGTGTCAATGCTTCTGTTGTCGATCTACAAGGGTACGTAGATCATACCCTCCCCTATCGTTGCTATGCATCACCATGATCTTGCGTGTGCGTAGGAAATTTTTGAAATTACTACGTTCCCCAACAGTTACTTGCCCAAGATTCGATCGTTGGTATCTCAATACCTAGTTCAATCTCGTTAGCGGCAAGTCTCTTTACTCGTTCCGTAATATACTATCCTGCAACTAACTCATTAGTTGCAATGCTTGCAAGGCTTAAGTGATGTGTATTACCGAGAGGGCCCAGAGATACCTCTCCGACAATCGGAGTGACAAATCCTAATCTCGAAATACGCTAACCCAACAAGTATCTTTGAAGACACCTGTAGAGCACCTTTATAATCACCTAGTTACGTTGTGACGTTTGGTAGCACACAAAGTGTTCCTCCAGTAAACGGGAGTTGCATAATCTCATAGTCATAGGAACATGTATAAGTCATGAATAAAGCAATAGCAACATACTAAACGATCGGGTGCTAAGCTAACGGAATGGGTCATGTGTTGGGGAACGTAGTAATTTCAAAAAAAATTCCTACGCACACGCAAGATCATGGTGATGCATAGCAACGAGAGGGGAGAGTGTTGTCCACGTACCCTCGTAGACCGAAAGGGGAAGCGTTAGCACAACGCGGTTGATGTAGTCGTACGTCTTCACGGCCCGACCGATCAAGCACCGAAACTACGGCACCTCCGAGTTCTAGCACATGTTCAGCTCGATGACGATCCTCGGACTCCGAGCCAGCAGAATGTCGGGGAAGAGTTCCGTCAGCACGACGGCGTGGTGACGATCTTGATGTTCTACTGTCGCAGGGCTTCGCCTAAACACCACTACAATATTATCAAGGACTATGGTGGAGGGGAGGCACCGCACACGGCTAAGAGATCAATGATCAACTATTGTCTATGGGGTGCCCCCTTGCCCCCGTATATAAAGGAGCAAGGGAGGGAGGCGGCCGACCTAGGAGGAGGGCGTGCCAAGGGGGGGAGTCCTACTCCCGGTGGGAGTAGGACTCCTCCTTCCCTTGTTGGAGTAGGAGAGAAGGAAAGAGGGGGAGAGGAACAAGGAAAAGTGGGCTGCACCCCTTGTCCAATTCAGACCAGAGGGAGGGGCACGCGCCTCCTTCCTTTTGGCCTCTCTCCTCTATTCCCGTATGGCCCAATAAGGCCCATATACTCCCCGGCGAATTCCCGTAACTCTTTGGTACTCCGAAAAATACCCGAATCACTCGGAACCTTTCCGATGTCCGAATATAGTTGTCCAATATATCGATCTTTACGTCTCGACCATTTCGAGACTCCTCGTCATGTCCCCAACCTCATCCGAGACTCCGTACCTTCGGTACATCAAAACTCATAAACTCATAATATAACTGTCATCGAAACCTTAAGCGTGCGGACCCTACGGGTTCGAGAACAATGTAGACATGAGCGAGACACGTCTCCGGTCAATAACCAATAGCGGAACCTGGATGCTCATATTGGCTCCCACATATTCTACGAAGATCTTTATCGGTCAGACCGCATAACAACATATGTTGTTCCCTTTGTCATCGGTATGTTACTTGCCCGAGATTCGATCGTCGGTATTTCAATACCTAGTTCAATCTCGTTACCGGCAAGTCTCTTTACTCGTTCCATAATACATCATCCTGCAACTAACTCATTAGTTGCAATGCTTGCAAGGCTTAAGTGATGTGCATTACCGAGAGGGCCCAGAGATACCTCTCTGACAATCGGAGTGACAAATCCTAATATCGAAATACACCAACCCAACAAGTACCTTCGGAGACACCTGTAGAGCACCTTTATAATCACCCAGTTACGTTGTGACGTTTGGTAGCACACAAAGTGTTCCTACGGTAAACGGTAGTTGCATAATCTCATAGTCATAGGAATATGTATAAGTCATGAAGAAAGCAATAGCAACAAACTAAACGATCAAGTGCTATGCTAATGGAATGGGTCAAGTCAATCACATCATTCTCCAATGATGTGATCCCGTTAATCAAATGACAACTCATGTCTATGGCTAGGAAACTTAACCATCTTTGATTCAACGAGCTAGTCAAGTAGAGGCATACTAGTGACATAGTGTTTGTCTATGTATTCACACATGTATTATGTTTCCGGTTAATACAATTCTAGCATGAATAATAAACATTTATCATGATATAAGGAAATAAATAATAACTTTATTATTGCCTCTAGGGCATATTTCCTTCAGTCTCCCACTTGCACTAGAGTCAATAATCTAGTTCACATCGCCATGTGATTTAACATCAATAGTTCACATCACCATGTGATTAACACCCATAGTTCACATCGTCATGTGACCAACACCCAAAGGGTTTACTAGATTCAATAATCTAGTTCACATCGCTATGTGATTAATGCCCAAAGAGTACTAAGGTGTGATCATGTTTTTCTTGTGAGAGAAGTTTAGTCAACGGGTCTGCCACATTCAGATCCGTAAGTATTTTGCAAATTTCTATGTCAACAATGCTCTCCACGGAGCTACTCTAGCTAATTGCTCCCACTTTCAATATGTATCCAGATTGAGACTTAGAGTCATCTGGATTAGTATCAAAACTTGCATCGATGTAACCCTTTATGATGAACCTTTTTGTCACCTCCATAATCGAGAAACATATCCTTATTCCACTAAGGATAATTTTGACCGCTGTCCAGTGATCTACTCCTAGATCACTATTGTAGTCCCTTGCCAAAAACAGTGTAGGGTATACAATAGATCTAGTACATAGCATGGCATACTTTATAGAACCTATGGCCAAGGCATAGGGAATGACTTTCATTCTCTTTCTATCTTCTGTCGTGGTCGGGTTTTGAGTCTTACTCAATTTCATACCTTGTAACACAAGTAAGAACTCCTTCTTTGACTGTTCCATTTTGAACTACTTCAAAATCTCGTCAAGGTATGTACTCATTGAAAAACTTATCAAGCGTCTTGATCTATCTCTATAGATCTTGATGCTCAATATGTAAGTAGCTTCACCGAGGTCTTTCTTTGAAAAACTCCTTTCAAACATTCATTTATGCTTTGCAGAATAATTCTACATTATCTCTGATCAACAATACGTCATTCACATATACTTATCAGAAATGCTATAGTGTCCCACTCACTTTCTTGTAAATACAGGCTTCACCACAAGTCTGTATAAAACTATATGCTTTGATCAACTTATCAAAGCGTATATTCCAACTCTGAGATGCTTGCACCAGTCCATAGATGGATCGCTGGAGCTTGCATATTTTGTTAGCACCTTTAGGATTGACAAAACTTTCTTGTTTCATCATATACAACTCTTATTTAATAAATCCTATTAAGGAATGCAGTTTTGTTTATCCATTTGCCAGATTTCATAAAATACGGCAATTGCTAACATGATTCGGACAGATTTATCCATAGATATGAGTGAGAAACTCTCATCGTAGTCAACACCTTGAACTTGTTGAAAACCCTTTTTGCGACAATTCTAGCTTTGTAGATAGTAACACTACTATCAGCGTTCGTCTTCCTCTTGAAGATCTATTTAATCTCAATGGCTCACCGATCAACGGGCAAGTCAATCAAAGTCCATACTTTGTTCTCATACATGGATCTCATCTCAGATTTCATGGCCTCAAGCCATTTCGTGGAATTTGGGCTCATCATCGCTTCCTCATAGTTCGTAGGCTCGTCATGGTCAAGTAACATGACCTCCAGAACAGGATTACCATACCACTCTGGTGCGGATCTCACTCTGGTTTACCTACGAGGTTCGGTAGTAACTTGATCTGAAGTTACATGATCATCATCATTAGCTTCCTCACTAATTGGTGTAGTAGTCATAGGAACAGATTTCTGTGATGAACTACTTTCCAATAAGGGAGCAGGTACAGTTACCTCATCAAGTTCTACTTTCCTCCCACTCACATCTTTCGAGAGAAACTCCTTCTCTAGAAAGGATCCATTCTCAGCAATGAATATCTTGCCTTCGGATCTGTGATAGAAGGTGTACCCAACATTTTCTTTTGGGTATCCTATGAAGACGCACTTCTCCGTTTTGGGATTGGGCTTATCAAGTTGAAACTTTTTCACATAAGCATTGCAACCTCAAACTTTAAGAAACGACACCTTAGGTTTCTTGTCAAACCATAGTTCATACGGTGTCGTCTCAACGGATTTAGATGGTGCCCTATTTAACGTGAATGTAGCTGTCTCTAATGCATAAGCCCAAAATGATAGTGGTAATCGGTAAGAGACATCATAGATCGCACCATATCTAATAAAGCACAGTTACGACGTTCAGACACACCATTACACTGTGGTGTTCTAGGTGGCGTGAGTAGTGAAACTATTTCACATTGTTTTAACTGAAGGCCAAACTCGTAACTCAAATATTTTACTTCTGCGATCATATCGTAGAAACTTTTATTTTTGTTACGATGATTCTCCACTTCACTCTGAAATTCTTTGAACTTTTCAAATATTTCAGACTTGTGTTTCATCAAGTAGATATACTCATATCTTCTCAAATCATCTGTGAAGATCAGAAAATAATGATACCTGTCGCGAGCCTCAATATTCATCGGACCACATACATCAGTATGTATGATTTCCAACAAATCTGTTGCTCGCTCCATTGTTCTGGAGAACGGAGTCTTAGTCATCTTGCCCATGAGGCATGGTTCGCAAGCATCAACTGATTCATAATCAAGTGATTCCAAAAGTCCATCAGCATGGATTTTCTTCATGCGCTTTACACCAATATGACCTAAACGGCAGTGCCACAAATAAGTTGCACTATCATTATTAACTTTGCATCTTTTGGCTTCAATATTATGGAAATGTGTATCACTACGATCAAGATCCTACAAACCATTTTCATTGGGTGTATGACCATAGAAGATTTTATTCATGTAAACAGAACAACAATTATTCTCTAGTTTACATGAATAACCGTATTGCAATAAACATGATCCAATCATATTCATGCTCAACGCAAACATTAAATAACATTTATTTTAGGTTCAACACTAATCTCGAAAGTATAGGGAGTGTACGATGATGATCATATCAATCTTGGAACCACTTCCAATACACATCGTCACTTCACCCTTAACTAGTCTCTGTTCATTCTGCAACTCCCATTTCGAGTTACTATTCTTAGCAACTGAACTAGTATCAAATACTGAGGGGTTGCTATAAACACTAGTAAAGTACACATCAATAACATGTATATCAAATATACCTATGTTCACTTTGCCATCCTTCTTATCCGCCAATTACTTGGGTAAGTTCCGCTTCCAGTGACCAGTCCCTTTGCAGTAGAAGCACTCAGTTTCAGGCTGAGGTTCAGACTTGGGTTTTTCACTTAAGCAGCAACTTGCTTGCCGTTCTTCTTGAAGTTCCCCTTTCTTCCCTTTGTCCCTTTACTTGAAACTAGTGGTTTTGTTTACCATCAATACTTGATGCTTTTCTTGATTTCTACCATCGTCTATTTCAGCATCACGAAGAGCTTGAGAATCATTTCCGTTATCCCTTGCATATTATAGTTTATCACGAAGTTCTACTAACTTGGTGATGGTGAATAGAGAATTCTGTCAATCACTATTTTATCTGGAAGATTAACTCCCACTTGATTCAAGCGATTGTAGTACCCAGACAATCTGAGCACATGCTCACTGCTTGAGCTATTCTCCTCCATCTTTTAGCTATAGAACTTGTTGGAGACTTCATATCTCTCAACTCGGGTATTTGCTTGAAATATTAACTTCAACTCCTGGAACATCTCATATGTTCCATGACGTTAAAAATGCCTTTGAAGTCTCGATTCTAAGCCGTTAAGCATGGTGCACTAAACTATCAAGTAGTCATCATATTGAGCTAGCCAAACGTTCAGAACGTTTGCATCTGCTCTTGCAATAGGTCTGTCACCTAGCGGTGCATCAAGGACATAATTCTTCTGTGCAGCAATGAGGATAATCCTCAGATCACGGATCCAATCCGCATCATTGCTACTAACATTTTTCAACTTAGTTTTCTCTAGGAACATATAAAAATTAAATGGGGAGCAACATCGCGAGTTATTGATCTATAACATAGATATGCTAATACTACCAGGACTAGGTTCATGATAAATTAAAGTTCAATTAATCATATTACTTAAGAACTCCCACTTAGATAGACATCTCTCTAATCATCTAAGTGATCACGTGATCCAAATCAACTAAACCATAACCGATCATCACGTGAAATGGAATAGCTTTCAATGGTGAACACCATTATGTTGATCATATCTACTATATGATTCACGCTCGACCTTTCGGTCTCAGTGTTGGGAGGCCATATCTGCATATGCTAGGCTCGTCAAGTTTAACCTGAGTATTCTGCGTGTGCAGAACTGGCTTGCACCCGTTGTAGATGGACGTAGAGCTTACCACACCCGATCATCATGTGGTGTCTGGGCACGACGGACTTTGGCAACGGTGCATACTCAGGGAGAACACTTTTATCTTGAAATTTAGTGAGAGATCATTTTATAATGCTACCGTCAATCAAAGCAAGATAAGATGCATAAAAGATAAACATCACATGCAATCAATATAAGTGATATGATATGGCCATCATCATCTTGTGCTTGTGATCTCCATCTCCGAAGCACCGTCATGATCACCATCGTCACCGGCGCGACACCTTGATCTCCATCGTAGCATCGTTGTTGTCTCGCCAATCTTATGCTTCCACGACTATCGCTACCGCTTAGTGATAAAGTAAAGCATTGCAGCGCAATTGCATTGCATACAATAAAGCGACAACCATATGGCTCCTGCCAGTTGCTGATAACTCGGTTACAAAACATGATCATCTCATACAATAAAATTTAGCATCATGTCTTGACCATATCACATCACAACATGCCCTGCAAAAACAAGTTAGACGTCCTCTACTTTGTTGTTGCAAGTTTTACGTGGCTGCTACGGGCTGAGCAAGAACCGTTCTTACCTACGCATCAAAACCACAATGATAGTTTGTCAAGTTGGTGTTGTTTTAACCTTCGCAAGGACCGGGCGTAGCCACACTTGGTTCAACTAAAGTTGGAGAAACTGACACCCGCCAGCCACCTGTGTGCAAAGCACGTCGGTAGAAGTAGTCTCGCGTAAGCGTACGCGTAATGTCGGTCCGGGCCGCTTCATCCAACAATACCGCCGAACCAAAGTGTGACATGCTGGTAAGCAGTATGACTTATATCGCCCACAACTCACTTGTGTTCTACTCGTGCACAACATCAACGCATAAAAGCTAGGCTCGGATGCCACTGTTGGGGAACGTAGTAATTTCAAAAAAATTCCTACGCACACGCAAGATCATGGTGGTGCATAGCAACGAGAAGGGAGAGTGTTGTCCACGTACCCTCGTAGACCGAAAGCGGAAGCGTTAGCACAATGCGGTTGATGTAGTCGTACGTCTTCATGGCCCGACCGATCAAGCACCGAAACTACGGCACCTCCGAGTTCTAGCACACGTTCAGCTCGATGACGATCCCCGAACTCCGATCCAGCAGAATGTCGGGGAAGAGTTCCGTCAGCACGACGGCGTGGTGACGATCTTGATGTTCTACTGTCGCAGGGCTTCGCCTAAGCACCACTACAATATTATCGAGGACTATGGTGGAGGGGGGCACCGCACATGGCTAAGAGATCAATGATCAACTGTTGTCTATGGGGTGCCCCCTTGCCCCCGTATATAAAGGAGCAATGGAGGGAGGCGGACGGCCTAGGAGGAGGGCGCGCCAAGGGGGGAGTCCTACTCCCACCGGGAGTAGGACTCCTTCTTCCCTTGTTGGAGTAGGAGAGAAGGAAAGAGGGGGAGAGGAACAAGGAAAAGTGGGCTACACCCCTTGTCCAATTCGGACCAGAGGGGGGCGCGCGCCTCCTTCCTTTTGGCCTCTCTCCTCTATTCTCGTATGGACCAATAAGGCCCATATACTCCCCGGCGAATTCCCATAACTCTCCGGTACTCCGAAAAATACCCGAATCACTCGGAACCTTTCTGATGTCCGAATATAGTCGTCCAATATATCGATCTTTACGTCTCGACCATTTCAAGACTCCTCGTCATGTCCCCAACCTCATCCGGGACTCCAACTCCTTCGCTACATCAAAACTCATAAACTCGTAATATAACTGTCATCGAAATCTTAAGCGTGCGGGCCCTATGGGTTCAAGAACAATGTAGACATGACCGAGACACATATGACTTATTTTATTTGTAGAGTTGTGTTGTGATATCTTCCCGTGAGTCCCAGATCTTGATCTTACACGCTTGCGTGTATGATTAGTGTACGATTGAATCAGGGGCGTCACACTTTTACTCCAAGTTTCGACCCCAAGGATCAACATATAAATAGAGGGGTAGTGCTAGCACCCAAGACACATCAAGAAACACCAAGCCGTGCGCCGACAACCCCGTCCCCTCTAGTTTATCCTCTGTCATAGTTTTCGTAGTTCTTAGGCGAAGCCCTGCGAAGATTGTTCTTCACCAACACCGTCACCACGCCGTCGTGCTGCCGGAACTCATCTACTACTTTGCCCCTCTTGCTGGATCAAGAAGGCGAGAACGTCGTCGAACTGAACGTGTGCAGCACTTAGAGGTGCCGTGTGTTCGGTACTTGGATCGGTCGGATCGTGAAGACGTACGACTACATCAACCGCGTTGTGCTAACGCTTCCGCATTCGGTCTACAAGGGTACGTAGACACACTCTCCCCTCTCGTTGGTATGCATCACCATGATCCTGTGTGTGCGTAGGAAATTTTTCGAAATTACTACATTCCCCAACAGTTACTTAAAGTGTTGCTCTGTTCTTATGAACTTAATACTCTAGATGCAAGCACGAGTCGGTCGATGTGTGGAGTAATAATAGTAGATGCATAATCGTTTCGGTGTACTTGTCACAGATGTGATGCCTATATTCATGATCATTACCTTAGATATCGTCACAACTATGCACTTTTCTATCAATTGCTCAACAATAATTTGTCTACCCACCGTATGTTTTCTTTCAATAGAGAATCCTCTAGTGAAAGCTATGACCCCCGGGTCTATTTTCCATCATATATTTTCAAATCTATAAACTAAAAACCCCAAAAATACCTTGCTGCAATTTATTTGTATTTACTTTAGTTTCCTCTTTTATTTATCTTTTAGACCTATCTCTATTATATCTCACTCTTGTTTGTGACCATGAAGGGATTGACAACCCCTTTTTCACGTTGTGTGCAAGTGTTTGTTAGTTTGTGCAGGTGTGTATATTGGGGACTTGCTTGTGCCTCCTACTAGATTGATACCTTGGTTCCTAACCGAGGGACATAGTTATCTCTAGTTCTCTACTTTGTTGCATCACCCTTTCCTCTTCAAGGGAAAAATCAATGCAAGCTCAAGAAGTAGCAACTTCTTACCGTACAATGGACTTTGGGGTTGCTCAAACGTCACGGTGATCATATCGAAAACTTACAGGCTCATCGGAAAGTTTGACAAGTGACTAGATAGCTCCGGAGTGGGATTTGCTCCTCCAACGATGGAGATATATTCTTAGGGGCCTCTCGGTGTGACGGCATCCATCATCATCTGGCCATACACAGGTGACTTCGTCACGGGGATGCCGGAATACAACAACGAGAAAGAAGAACAAAATAGGTAATAAGGATAATAGTATAGTGAGCATGTGATGACTCAAGAGGATATCGATACATCCCGGGTTTTGTGAAGTATCGCAAAGCAAAGGGAACATCACATGATAGCCAAAGGTTCACTCGAATATTATTCGTGTGCTCATAGGGATCAATATGGACATCCACGGCTCCGCTATCGGTCATTGAACGAACGATTTCGTTCATGTCTATGGGTTACCGAACCTATGACGTCACAAGCTTAAGGCAATCACAATTTGCAGAGTTTTAGTGGGACGGGAGTGATGATAATATATTTTTTAATTTTTTTCATAAATATTCTAAATAGTCTCAAGAGGATCCAGAAGCGTTTTGGGGTGACCGAAAGGGTTTCGGAGTTTATTGGGCAATACCAGGTATTCTCGATAATTAATATATCTAGGTGGAAAATGTTTTCGGTGATGTTAAATTATATATAAAAGGGTCTTATAATCATTAGAAGGCTTTTATATTAATTTAAATATCAACGAGCCTTAAAAGGCCAAGAGGTGGGGGATAATTGGTTATGATGGCCTTGGCTGTCATCCCCTTCGTGAAGCAGTCGTCGCGGTGACTCTTTATCCTTCGTATTGCTCCGAGTGAAAACCCTGATCCTCTGAATCGGGCGGTGGTGGCTGTCGGTGTCAAAACCGGCAGATCTCAGGTAGGGGCTCCCGAACTGTGTGTCTGAGGATCGAAGGTAATAGGAGGCAGGGGACACGATGTTTACCCAGGTTCGGGCCCTCTTAATGGAGGTAATACCCTACGTCCTGCTTGATTGACTTTAATGAGTATAGGGTTACAAGAGTTGATCTACTTCGAGATCGTAATGGCTAAACCCTAGATGTCTAGCCTGTATGATTTGTGATTGCTTCTATGGACTAAACCCTCCGATTTATATAGACACCGGAGGGGGCTAGGGTTGTACAGAGTCGGTTTACAGAGATAGGAAACTACACATGCGATCACCAAACTTGCCGTCTACGCAAAGGAGAGTCCCATCCGGACACGGGGGACTACTACTACCCCGAGGGTGCCTACTACTACGTGGAGGTCGTCGACGACCAGGAGTAGTTAGGAGGCTCCCAGGCAGGAGGCCTTGACTTTTCGATCATTGCTATCGTTTGTGCTAGCCTTCTTAAGGCAGACTGTTTTCTTTATGTCTATATACTTAGATATTGTTGCTTCCGCTTATTCGTTTGTATTCAAGCTTATGTATTCAAACCCTCAAGGCCCCTGGCTTGTAATATGAAGCTTGTATGACTTTAATTTGTGTCTAGAGTTGTGTTGTGATATCTTCCCATGAGTCTCTTATCTTGATCGTGTGCATTTACGTGTATGATTAGTGCATGATTAAGTCGGGGCGTCACAACAGCATGCTCGTTGTGTGAGGCAGCGGGCGTGGGAGGCAGTGGCAGCCGTCGCGGCGGTGGACGTCGGCGAGGCGGGGTCGCATTCACCGTGCCCCATAGGGTGCAGCAATCCGGGCGCCGCAACCACGTGGTGGTGGATGTCGCTAGCTCGTCCTAGGACAGATCCATCGTCGATCTGATGTCCGTCGGCACCATTCAGGTTCCGGCTCTAACGAGAAAGAGTAAGGCATGGGAGGCAGTGGTGCCTTGAGTCCCGTGAGTCGGCTCATGCCCCATGCCCTACTCTACCTTGTGGGCGACTGGACCAACACTCTGGGTAGCGCATCTGGCCGTCGGACATGGGCACGGCGGAGCCGGACGAGCCCCGCTCAAAGATCGCTTTACGTTGTTTGTGAGGTTTCTAGTTTGAGGTCTCCGGATGTGGGATGTATTATTTGAGGCATGACGGGTAAGTGTCTGCGGACGCTCCTGGACACATCCGCAGGCGTTTGAGATTTCAAATTTGTCAAGTCAAGTTGTAGATACTCTTACACTGAGGCCCAACTTGCGAAATTCATATGGGAGGAGACAAAATGGTTCGAACGTGCCAAAGTGAGGCATGTTCGGAGGGCTATAATAACACCAAATATACCCACCTCATAGCCAATGCTAAACATCATAAACAAATCTTCCAGCTTGAGCAGTATGAGAGCACGATTGCAGGTCAAGAGCACCTCAAAGCACACTTCACAAATCTTTGTTTTTTGTCGTTACAGTTCAATGTTAGATTTGAAACGTTCCTAGCAAATCCTATCATGACCAGATTGAATCCGTCAGAAAGCAAAAGGCACGGCCTTGTAGGGGCTCATGAGCAAGGCCTAGTGCCTGCCCAAGTGGACCATGAGGCAAATTCTTGTGCTCTCAGATGTCATTCTTTGAGGGGCCCGTAACCGTAGCGCATGGCCAAAGATGACAGGCATGTGAGGATAAGGAATCGGAATGTTTTGAGATTTGGATTCGCATTGCCACATGACATGTTGACACGCCCTGTCGCCCGGCCGTACGAAATGACTAGACTAGACTAGCAGAGCTTGCAACATATGCTTTGATTATTTCTCTCTACTACTACTATTTTTTGTGAGAAAAATGGTTGTTTCTCTCTAGTGTTGCTAAGGGCAACTCTAATACTGCAACTTAAACGGACGCGTGTTTTATCCGTTACCTATTAAGAAGTGTCGAAAACACGTGGCCGAAATGAATATAATTAAATATAATTAAACATTAATTGCTGGTCAATAGCCGGATAATCCACTTAAACACTAATAAATGTTTTTAAAATTTTTAGAGAAAACTAGCACAGTCAACGCGCTGCCCTAGGCATCATCGTCGTTCTCCTCTTCTTTGGGGTCGGTGAGGTCGAACGCCGGCGCCGGCCCACCCCAGCCCAGGGGAAAGCGCTCTCCCACGCCGCTCGCACCGCCTCCTCCGTCGTTTGCCCGCTGGCTGCACTGCTGCGCCGCGGGCACGCTCCTACCCCTCCTCCTCCCGTGCCCAGCGCTGCTCCAGCTTCATCCGACGCTCGCCATTCTCGCGTTACTCCGCCAGCGCGCGCGCCCTCTATTGTTGGAGGTATGTCGCCTCTTGCTCCAGTCTCGCGCCAATCCAGACGAGCGGGGCACGGACCCACTCGCAGAGCTAGCCGGTCCACTGGTACAGCTCTGACTCGAGCTCCATGCATGGCGGCTTGACATTGGGCCTCCAGACCATCCCGATGCGCGTCCTCGGCGCGCCTGCTCTCCTCCAGAGCGCACTACATGTTGGCCTTCAGCGCAGCCTGGTAGGCCACGACCTCCTCCTCTGGGAGGGGGGTGGAGTGATGGCGGGGTTGACCTGGACGCCGCGGCGGCGCTCCTCCTCGTCCTCTATGCAAACCAGGCCTCCCAGTTGGGAGAGTTCGATGCGTATGCTGGAAGTCGTCAGCAGCTCGCTGCGCCTCCACACCTTCTTTGTGTGCCCCGCGCCGACCGGGGGCACCGCCAGCAGCTGAATGCGGTGCGGGCCTAGATGCCAACCATGGGGCAGGATGACATCTAGGTATCGGATGGGCTGGCGGTACTGCCAGTGACACCGCACCTGATGCACTGGTACGTACAACCGCTCCCTTTCCCATGGTGGCGGGCCGCGTCGAAGAGGTGGCGCCGACGAGGCGCGGGACGAGCTCGCGCCGGGGCAAAACTTTCCCTTGCCCTTGTCGCTGAAGAAGCCCATGGCACGCTAGGGTTTGCCTGTCGCCGACGAGGGGCAAGTTAGGCTAGATGTGGACGGGAGGATGGAAGTGGATGACCCCCCCCCCCCCGCCGCCGCCGCCCCGGCGCACGCTTGCATTAAAAAGAACAGCTTCCACCCACTGGCAGGCAGGGGCGGGGTCGGTGGTCGTGTTTAATACGAGTGTGGGCGGTAGTTGGGCGGCCAACAGGTGAGGTCGTGGCAGACATCGAGAGGGCGTGCATCGTGTCCGTTTCGTGTCCACGTGGATGCAAATCAGACACAAATTTGGGCTTGAAATGCGTCTAGGCGAACACCGAGCGGACGCGGTTTGGATTTGGGTCAGCGCGTTGGACCGATGTTTTGGTCCATTTCGACCTAAACGAACACACGTGGACAGTTTGGGTCGGCTGGTTGGAGTTGCTCTAAGAGCTTTTGCATTGGTTGGAAGGAGTACTTGTTGTAACAAGTAAATTTTGCAAATGAAAAGTAAGTTTTTTTGCAAATGAAAAGTAAGTAGTACAAGCTTGACGACCCAAGTCCAAACGGGCTTATCAGACACACTTAGTTATCCATGGGCTAATGGGCTGAGTGCACAAACGAATCCAGATTGGCCTGGGCCATTGTCCGAACGACAGAGAAATGGCCGTTGTGACATCCCCAGAAAGAAAAGAAGAAGAAAAGGAAAGGCAATCAGCAAGCAGCTCAGAGGTGGACAATGGTGATGGAACAAAAAGCCCTACTCCTACTCCTAGACTTGGAATGCAATTCTTTCCGCATCTTTGCAGCTGGTTCAGTGCCACGCAGCTGTATTTCCGTCCGAAAACAAATGCAATTCAGACAGGCTATCATCGTCCCTAAATAAATACTCTCCTACAACCACAAAAGCAGAAGCAAAATGGCTTGGTGGAAAGGAACAAATATACAAGTATCTTCCTTTACCTTGACACACAATCGAAACAATAAGTGGCCGCCTTTCTCCAGATCTTGCACCATGAAAACCAAATAAAATGGCAGCATATACAACTTATAGAACCCAACCGTATCGCCATGTGCGTAAGCAGAGAGAGAGAGAGAGAGAGAGAGAGAGAGAGAGAGAGCGAGCCTTTCTCCTCCCTCTACCAGCATTTGTCTTGCTCCCGTATCGCCGTGTGCGTAAACAAACAGGCCAGCAGCAAGATTATTAACTAGTCCGCGGCATACGCCTCCTTGTGATGGCATACTTTTTTCGCGCTCGATCACAAGCCACCAAGGGGATCCAACCAACTGCAAAACAGCAGGTCACAAGTTCCAACGTACGTGCCACCAAGCCCACATCAACAAACAACCAAAACCAGTTTATTATTGTTACCGGATGAACGAAAATGGGAACAAAAACACTATTCAAGGCCTTCTTTGGTTTGTAGAAATTTCATAGGTTTTTATAGGATAGGATTTATAAAGAAAAATTTTCTTTGAAGTTATTTGGTTTGTAGGAATGGATTCCTATTCCTACGTAGGATAGGAATCAATCCTTCACATTTTAGAGAAAAAAAACATTAGCTAAGACTCAATGGAAAAATTCCTATCCTATGCATCAAATGACATCTCTTTTTCTATAGGAATTAAGATGCATGTCATCTCACCTCCTATGATTTTCCTATTCCTGAAAAATTCCTATCCCATGAACCAAAGAAGACCGGATGAACGAACGTGCAGTTCGGAATCTGCATACGAACCTGATCAGATCAGAAAATTTGTGCTACCGTCAGAAAGAAAATGCTCAAATTTGGTGATACACCATCAGGAAGAGAATGCTCATGAAGTGGAACGCTGCATAGCTAATCAGTACTTGACATTGAGCAAGAATGCCGGGCAAATAGAGAAACTGCAAGACAAGAAGACAGCAAGAACACTGGATCATGGGTCCGAACTGAAATTGCCACTTATATTATGATCACATCGCTACATCCCTTAATAGATACATAACCCACACCACCACCATGATCTTCATCACCACCCCAGCCGGCGGCCGGCGAGAGACCTCGACGGCCGCCCCAAAATGGGATTTTTCCTCCCCAGTCGTCGTCGTCCGCCGGACGCTACAAACAGGACGGTTCTAATTTGTTGCTACAACCGGTTCACGGCCGCCGGCCCGGCCGCGCCAGGTACACGCGGCATTGGATCACCGTCCGGCCGACTCTAAACCCCGGTACCACGGTGAAGCCGACGGTGCGGTCCTCGGCGGCGGTGCAGAACGCGTCCTCCGTGCGCCCCTCGTTGACGCTCTCCATGTACACCTCCGCGAACCGCGCGCCCGTCCGGACCTGGAAGATGGACGCGCCGTCCTCCTCCTCGCCGCCGTCGAACGCGTAGAAGAGGCAATGCAGCAGCCACACGCGGCGCGCCATCTCCGCGAACTCGGCGAACCACGAGCTCTCCGGGAACCCGGGCCCGGCGCTCACGATGCCGCGCTGCTCCTGCCGCCCGAAGAAGGCCGTCTCCATCCTCGCGTGCACCAGCGACAGGTACTTGGCGCGCAGGAACTTGCCGAACCCGCTCCACCGGCCGTTCCGCACGTCGAGGAAGACGCTGGCCGGCGCCGCCTTGAGCTCCGTGAACTCCTCGAAGAAGCGGCGGCGCTCGTAGAACTCCCGCTCGTCCAGGAAGCTGAAATTGAAGTCCCTCCGGTGGAAATTGGCGAACATCTTCATGGCGACGTAGGATTCGAAGACGAACTTGGCGTCCCCGGCCCGTCGCAACGGCACGCCTGGGTGGACGGCGGCGGCCGCCGCGGTCAGATCCCACCCGGCCGCCTGCATCGAGCTGAGCATTGACTTGGAGAAGGAGCGGATCGACTTCACGGCGTGCCGCAGGGCGGTGAGGAAGTGGGTGGGGTTGAGGCCGGAGACGTGGAGCTCGTCCAGCGACGCGAGGGTGCGGCCCGGATGCAGGCGCACCTCCATGGCGCGCTCCGCCCGGAGCTCCGCATCGAGGGAGCCCTTGGCGCGGTCGAGCTCCGCATCCTTCGTCCGGAGCTCCGCCTCCAGCTTGCGCGCCGTGATCTGGTACGTCTTGAGCAGATGCCGCTGCTCCTCGGCATGCGCGGAGAGGGCGGTGTTGCCCGCCGCCGCGGCGTCCCTGGCCGCGCCGGCGGGGTCCTTGAGGAACCTGCGCTTGGTGTCGGACAGCCTGGTGAGCTCCGCGACGACGGCGGCGTCCGCGGACTGAATGGCCTCCGCATCATAGGGGAACTGCGCGAGCTGCAGCTGCGCATAGGCCGCCTTGACGGCCGAGACGCCGGCGAACAGATTGGCGAGGAGGGAGTCCGCGGCCGCATCCGGCGCGGCGGCCGGCGGCGACGGCTGCTGCGCCCCGGCGGCCTTCTTCTCTGCGGCGTTCCTGAAGAAGGCGTCGAGGGAGTAGGCCGCGGCGAGGTTCCCGGAGAGCTTGAGCTTGCTGAGCGACGGCATGGCGGGCGCCGTCGCAGTGGTGGGGGTGGTGGCGTCCAGGGAGCTGTCGTAGTCGTCCCCGGCGACGGAGGCCGGCGCATCCGCCTCCTTGGGCCCGGCCCCGGCCCTCGCCGCCGCGGCGGAGTCGGAGCGCTTCCGGCGGAGCAGCTTGGTGAAGGTGCGCGCCAGGTTGGCCGCCTTCTGCTGCTGCTGCTGCTGCTGGTGGCCGTGGCTGTGGTGGTGCGTCGGCGGGCGGGCTGCCGCCATATGCGCCTCCATTGCTGCTCAGCGGCTCCCCTCCAGCTTCCCGTCCCCTCTTTGTGGCTGGGTTCCGTCCGCTGCTCCTTCCTGGCTCG
>NC_041384.1:119571001-119578976 GCF_002162155.2 Triticum dicoccoides | reverse complement strand
AAGTAAAAGCGGAGCGTGCATGCCGACGCGTATCACTGTGCCGCAGTGCTCCTACCGATGACACCATGCGGTAGAGGTAGGCACAAACAGTCGTTTTTTTCTAGCTTTGACGGTAAGAATTCATCTTCCAGCCAGAAGAAAAGAAATTTACTCAAGGGTAAAAATTGATTCGTGCAAAAGAAGAGGCCACTAGTAGTTAATCCTGACAAACCAAATCTAGGAACTGATAAAGTTCAAAAAAAAAAATCTAGGAACTGATAAATAGGTGCTGGATGTCATCGATAGAGAAAAAAACTGGGGCAGGCGGGCGCTCTCCTCTTGTCTCCGTCATCTCCCGGGTACGCGTACGGGCACGCTCCTCGTCAGCGCGCATTGAACCGTTGAACTCACCGGAGGCGGAGGGGGGAGCCCCACACGCGCGCACACGTGCCGACACGCCTGGCCAAAGCGAAGCAGGCGCGTGAGCCTCGCGCAGCCGTGCCGGCCGCGCTCGTGTCAAAAACCCAAAAGCCGCCCCTCGCTACCACCGTACCGCTCGCCACGAGACAGCAGCGGCAGACGGGCTGGACCTGCTGCGGCCCAAACAAATGGCGCCAAAACAACACAACTGGAAGAAGAAAAAAAAGGTGCACGGCGCGCCGAACGTTGGCAATGGAACCAAACACCCGCCGAGAGTGGCACCAACAGTCGCGGCGACAAGACCGAACACGCACACGGTTGCGCCCAAAACGCTTGGAAATGATTCGACATGGATGTCGCGGCGCCTTCTTGGCATGGCCGTGGACGACAAGTCGCAGCGCCATCTCCCTCTCAAATCCAAGTGATCTCCATCGCCGAGTCGCCACCAGCGCGAGCCGGCCAAGGCACGCAAACCACACGCACCGGCGCGAGCCGGACCGCCCTCGGCTCCCGGTCGACCGGGACGGGCTCCATCCACACTATTTACTCTTTACTATTTTAGGTGCGTGCGCTCCGTCATCAGCGACAGTGAGCGGCGTCGGCGTCGACATGCGATGTGAATGCAATCGTCGCCATAATCTGGTCTAATCTAATCCCCCACGCACATACATACAGTAATCTTTAATAAATTCCTTAACAGCAACGGCGCTCCTACATACGCGAAACAAGGGGCACGGACGCAGACTACATGATGAGGGCTTCCGGGGCTCCATGGCGGCAGCGAAACCTAATAAAGGGCACGGCTTTTGGCTGACAGCAATGGCCTTGCCCTTGGAGCCTTGCAAGTGCCACAGTTATGAGCAGGTGTTGTTTGGTGCACTCATCGTGGGAGGGAGGAGGGCGCTGGCCTCCCAAAAACAAGGGTCATAAACTAGTACGCGTGGAACTTGAATACACATGGCAACAATTCCCCACTGAGGCCTCTTTTGGTTCATAGGATAGGATTATCGTAGGAATAGGAATCTTGTAGGAAATGAGATGACATGTATCTCAAATCCTATGAATAGGAATAGGAAACAAGATGTCATTTGGTTGACACCAAAGGATTTTTTCCATTGAGTCTAGGCTCATTTTTATTTTCCTATGAAATGTGAAGGATAGGAACCAATCCTATGTAGGAATAGGAATCCATTCCTATGAACCAAAGGGCTCTAAAGGAAAAAATCATATAAGAATCCTATCATCTAGAATTCCTATGAAATTCCTTCAAATCAAAGGAGGCCTGAATTTTCGGAAAAATCTATCCGGTTTCGGTAGGAATCGAGGGTAAATTACTCCCCATTATGGGGTGCTATTTTTCGCGCATTTGGAACTGTGCCGTTCTAATAGAAAAATGGCTCGACACAACAATGGACGAGACCCCGATGAAAATCTAGAGCAACTCTAGAGGACCCCGAGGGGCAGAGTCCGTCCCGCGACACCTCTCGGCGCCCTTTAAACCCTAATAATTTATTTGCTTCGATGTTTCAGTACTTCTTTACAAAAACAAAACAGCCCGACAATGTCCTATGCTAGCAATGTTTACTCCCTCCAATGTTACTACATCTGCAAATCAAGCACGGATCCAATGTTAATCCCAATTTCCCCGGCTAATCGCCCGCCGTCGTCGTTAGTGTCTCCACTGCTACTAGCACCAGTAATTCCATATGCAAACCTGACAAGAAAACGTGGCATGTGCGTCTCGAGTGACACATTCCTGATGGGCACCGGTTGCAAGCACAGAAAAAGGGCTGGAGGATGTCGATCACACACATTTAACAGCACATTGCAGAGCTCTACTGTGCTGTCGCACTAAGCTCCCGGCTTTAGCAGCAATGATTCCTACCACTTAGGCCTCTTTTACTTCATAGGATAGAATTATCGTAGGAATAGGAATCTTGTAGGAAATGAGATGACATGTATCTTAAATCCTATGAATAGGATTAGGAAGCAAGATGTCATTTGGTTGACACCAAAAGAATTTTTCCATTGATTCTAGGCTCATTTTTATTTTCCTATGAAATGTGGAGGATAGGAACCAATCCTATGTAGGAATAGAAATCCATTCCTATGAACCAAAGGGCTCTAAAGGAAAAAACCTATAAGAATTCTATCCTCTAGAACTCCTATGAAATTCCTCTAAACCAAAGGAGACCTTAGGAGTTAGTACAGCCCCAAACATCTTTGTGTCCACCGCCGCTGGTTCAGTGGCAGGAGTAGTAGGTGATCGATCTCACGTGGCTATCTTTTTCTCAGCGGGAATTTCATGCCTTTTTTGAGACATGGTGGTCGTACTACATGCTGGGCCAGAAAACATATGACAACACAACACAAAAGGAAGTCAAGAGCACCCAGCACAGACATGCCTAATTGCCTTTCCTTGAATGAACTTGTGCCAGGCCCTGGCAGTAATTTCATATTCAGAGTTCAGGCTCAAAAGGGTCACCTACCGAAATATGCAAACACGCAGGGATTTGGGTGAAAATTGCGCATAAAAAATGCCCCAAATGGTACAAAAAAGATGCGCTACGCGTTCAGGCTAAAGGACTAATCGGCACTGTTTATTCCCCAGAAGAGCTTCAGGGCTCACGTGCACCCGCAGAACCACTGCAGGCTAAAATTTTCTGCTTCACCTTCGCATCCAAGGTGAGGGAAACGGATAAAACCAAGGCCAATTCTGTGTAACGGCAGAGATGTTGCTCTAGTTAATCCATGTATTATATATTCATGTACCAATGGCAGCTAATTATATAGTGCTACTACGTGCCACTTAGCCTAATGACGCCTCAGCCACCTCCCTCCCCGGTTGACGGTATGATGCCGCTGCACATGCGGGGGGTAGGATTCTCATGATGCGCCGCGCCAACGTCAAATCGCGTCGGATTAAGGTATTTGGTTATCAGCAATTGGGCCGCGGGGAATAGATTCTGACGAACCAAATACGTCCGTCCACCAGCAATGCCGATGGTACCACTGCTATTAAAGGTATATATACTATTATTAATACTATCATCTGTATATTCTGTGATTGTCAGGTTCGATGAATGGCTTCTTTCTTCACGACGCGTCGATTGCTGTTGGTGGTAGAATCTTACGGCATGCGTGGCCCCCAAAAAAACCTTAATCTTAGTCTTACAGCAACCTTAATCTTAATCTTACAGCGGTGATAATATAAACTTGTGGCAGAGGACTCGACGGTGGGTCGGTCGTAATCATGGACGGTGAGTTGCTGCAAGGTTGTACTAGTACTAATTTTCCACTTGTAATCGACGTGTAGTTGCTGGTGAGTGCGTAGGTGCCACACACGCCGAGTGCGACTGATGAAGGAAATTATCTGTCGCCGTTGGTTATGACAATTCAGAGTTGGACTAGTCATGGTTGTGTTATTTGCAGGGTGCGGTGAAATAATAACAAAGGAAAAGACACACACAAAACCGGAACTGCGAGAACCAACGGCGTGTTTGGTTCAGGAAAATTAAAAATAGAGAATGGGAGTTGAAGGGTAAGGAGATTAAAAATTCACTGTTTAATTAGAGGGAATGTGAGTTTAAGTGGGAAGAGGACTGGGAGTTAAGGAACACAATTCCCACCGATTTCTTCCCAGGGTATCCTGTTAATTCGTGAGCAGAGTTCTATCCCACGTCAATTTCCATCATACGCCAAATAAGGGAATGAGAGTAAAAATCTACTTCCCATGCCTAATCACTTCATAAACACCCTTATGCAGACTCTTATTCCCTTGTCCAAGTGTTTGCCAAACAGGCTGCAAGTGCAAAGCATTTCAAAAAAGAAGGTGCAAGTGTTTGGTACCTCTAGCGGCACTTTCAGAAATTTACTGTGAGGTGGCGCCAGTGTACTGCACCCTGCAAGGCTGCAACGGCTTTGGCTTACAAACAGTCACGCGTACGCACACCGCTGCCGCCCGTTAGCCAGCCCTGGTTTCACACTTTCACTGTTCGAGTACTCCCGCTCTTGTCTCGACAACAAAAAAGTACCTCTACTCCCCAGCCCTATACGTATGCGTACGAGTCCACGTACAGTAACTCTACGGACAGTACAGTTCACGGGTCCCACCCTCACGTTAATCTCTCGTGATGATGATGGTAAGCGAGTGAGTGGTAACATCACATCACCCGGCGCGGCTGGCAGGTGGGCCGTGACCGGTGGCGCCGCGGCTGGCATGCGGGCCACGCGCGCGCGAGCAGCAGCAGTACAGTGCAGCCGCCCAGGTCAACAACAGCGTAGCCAATACTCGTACTAGTCGACAAGCAATGCGTACCAGTAGCTCGCGCTCTACGGCAGGAGACAAAGGTCGGTGCGCGCCGTGGCCCACCGGCCCGGCCCGTGTGCGTGCGTGCGTGGTGCCTGGTAGACGTGGTGGACAGTACGCAGAATGCGAGGAGGACCAATCGTGCACTCGCAAAAGAAAAAGAGAGAATTCCTTATTTAACATCGTGCTTAAATTTTATGCCCTATTTAACATCGGCAAATAATTTCTTTCCTATGTAACAACGAGTCTAAATTTTATGTCCTTTATAACACTTTCGTCCCATTTAGACCTAAATGACACCTAAAAAGACCATTTTACCCCTTATATGATATGATTGTGTGCGCACGCGCACTGCTGCGTCCGTGTGGGTGCGCTGCTGCGTGTTTGTGTGTGTGTGCGTGCTGTGTGTGTGTGCTGCTGCATCCGTGTGTGTGCTGCTGCGTCCGTGTGTGCGTGTGTGTGTGTGTGCTGCTACATATGTGTGTGCTACGCGTGTGTGTGCTGGTGTGTGTGCTGCTGCATATGTGTGTACTATTATGCGCGTGTGTGTGCTCAAAGAAAAAAGGTCTATCTCACGCCCTAGCAGCCATTTACGAGCGCATTCAAAGCCCGCCAAATTAATCACGACGCGACGGGGCTGAGTGCTGCGTTCCTGAATCCTGATGCTGGTCACTCACTCACTTACGGCTGGTGATTTTGGCGAGAGTTTTGCTCCGGTAGGCAATGGCGTGTGGTTGATTTGCCACCGAGACTTTTGCGGCACAAGCTTAGGAACGTCGCGATCTCTAGTATATACTGGATGACATCTCATGCTGAATTAGCGAGGCATCAAAAACAAACCACGTGATTTAGCAGGAAAAAATTAGCATTGGGTGCGTCAGCAAACAAACTACAGTAATAAGCTACTGGAGCAAAAGTACAAGGAGCGCTGTGCTGTTTCTGGATTTTTCCTTGACCCGAAGGCCGGATTTCTTCCGCCCTCCTCGTGCGCACAATTTTTTTCAAACAAGCAAGATGACCTCTCGTACCACGCCAGGACAAAGAAAAAGCAATTTGTAGTATTATTAAGCAACTGACGAATTCGAGAGTGAGAAACCTATGTTAAGTTTTTCGAGGCCAAGATGATCTTTGCTACTGCCATAATCAACGGAGGAAACAGGTCGTGGCTAAATTGCTACGAAAAATGGAGCGGAAGAAAGAAACGGCAGCGGCGGAACCACGCGACTGATTGAAATCACAGACGAGGAGAGGAGAACTCACCAGATTGTGACGAAGCGAGAGGACGAAGGAGGCGTGGATTATCTCTCGTCCGTGGGCAAAAAACACGAACCAATCTTGCAACACACACGCCCCTCCCTCTCCGCACGCCGCCGCCCCCTCGTTCTTCCTCCCTGGTTCCCTCGGCCTGTCTCGGAATCAAACAAGGGGCAGGCAGGGGCCGGAGACCCGTGGTCGGCGCAGGCAGGCTCGTGCTCGTCCCCCACGACACCGACCTGCCGCCGTCTCGTCCGGGGCAGACGCCACGCGATGGAGAGAGAGTCAGAGACACACACACACACAAACACGGGAGGGCGGCGCCGGCGGGGAGACGACGCGCTATTGTGTCACTGATGATGGGGAGGAGGCGGCGATGAGGGAAAAACTGGACTAGTAGCAGTATTTCCTTCCAAACCCGGCCATTGATCCCCCGGGGCGTATTTATTTCGGATTCAATGCGCGCGGGCGCATTTGCCCGTAATGCCCTCCCGCCCGACCCGGCCCGCGCGACACGTGGCAGGTCGGCGGTGCGGTAGGGAAGGCCTGGTCGAAATTGTTTTTTTTTCGCTCTGCACGCACGATTCTTGTTTCCCCTGCCGGTGCCCGGACGTGATTCGCCACCGGATCAGGGATGATTCCGATTATTATATTTTTGTAGGGGAATTCGGATTATATATGCGATAATGTGGCAGGCCCACCTGCCAGCCGCGCGCTGATTCGACACCGATTGGTTGCATGAGCTTGCAGAACAGCTTCCGTGATGTGACGCTCGGGAGACGATGAAATGTAGGTGTCGTCGGGTGACTTGGCCTGTCCCTGCTTCATCTCCTGCTGCAACGATCAACACACGGCGTTTTATTCAAATGAAGGGAAATATTCTGGTACTGTACTGATTTGCTTCGGAGACAAGCATCGACAAATCAGACGACCATGCCGTAGAGTACTGTACCAAACGGACATTTGGGACCATAGTTGTTGAGCCCTCCATTTTGTGTGCATCAGTGCCTCTCCATCTGTTATGCTTGGAACAGGGCTTTCGCGCGTGATTTATACTAATAAAAATATATGTGTAAATGGTGCAAGATGCTAAGGAAATTCCCATAAGTTGATCAAATGAAAGACACGCCAAAACAAACTGAGAAAGCTAAAACCAAACACGCATAAAACTAAATGCGGCAAGCGCGTCATATAGAAGAAGCACAGAAGACACGCCGTCACGCTCTGAGGGACCTCCACACTCATCGGCGACGCCCCAATAGGGGCACAATGCTAAGCATCGTCACCGTCATATCTGCCGAAGCGGACAAAGATTTTCACCCTGAGTGTCGGAAGGTCGGGAGAGGGTCAATGCGGCATCCCAAGAGGAGAGGGCCACCCACATGCATCATCGCCGATGGCCTAAGGCGCAAAGCTTTTGCTCGACCTCCTCTACCAGCCGCATCATGGAAAACATATCACAGACGCACCGCAATGAGGACCCCACACCTGCGGACCGGGTACTCCAGATTCGGATCAGGGCTTGACCTCCATCATTGGGGACGACTTTCACAAGTTCACCCGCCACTTTGCGACTCACCATCTAAAGCACATCGCCACACCTATTTGCAGCGCTGCTCGCCTCACTATCCATGGGTGCCGCCCCGACATCCAATACCAACACACCACTGCCGCCAGGACATCAGGTGCCGAACACAGGCTTGACCACGAACTATGCAAGGGAGGACTACCATGTCGTAGCACAGCCACAACCAGGACAGACAAACACCAGAGTCGATCCATGTGCCAAGGAACCCAGGCAAAGTGCCATATCCAACCTCGGACGGGGACGCGAATCATTAGGGCGAGCCAGCATCATCGTTGGGGCAGCCCTAGAAGACAGTCTGCGGGAGTAGCAAGCTTCGACAAGCCAGACCAAGACTTGCTCTCGAAACCCGCCACAACGCAAACCTAGATCTACACCCACAGATCGCGAAAACCCGCACGCCACCATCACCCGACGTCGACCATCGG
>NC_041384.1:119554195-119570697 GCF_002162155.2 Triticum dicoccoides | reverse complement strand
CAAGCCCCACGTGAGCTCAACACCTCCGCTTCGCAAGTCTCCCGCGTCGACCACTCACGAGCACGGGAGAGGGGAGGCCCCGCCACCGCCGACGCCAACCAGGCTTTGCCCGACACAGATAGGGGGTGTAGAGTAGTGAAGGGCCGAAAAGGGAGGGTGGGAGGAAAGGGAAAAAAGAGCTTCGGTCTACCCGTAACTCGTAGGGTATTTCTCACTCGATTAACACGCGCGAGGTTGTTTCAGACATTCCAAGCCTGTTTGAATTGTGACTATCTTTGTCATATATTGCCACATGATTTTTGTCACACTTTTCTTATTTGAGTTGTTCAAATTGTTAATCACTCTTTGGCTTGCCTAAAAAATCTTGTCATATTTTTTGTGTCTATGACAAATGAGGTTCATTGCTCATAAAAAAATTCTTGCTTTAGGTGTGACTAAAACCAAACACTCACCTGACTTGAACAAATTTGCCTAAAATAAGATGTGGCAAAGTGTGGCAACGAACCAAACAACCCCTCCATTTTCTTTAGCACTATGGGATAGACCATGTGCCCCCGATAAGTAGGCCTATTAGGTTGGGCCCGTTTGTCATATTCAGCAATATCGGCCACGTAGGGGGGAGAGAGGAGTTCCGGTGTTGCGTTGGACCATGGTCCGGTCCAAGCGTAAGCACTAGTCTCACATGTCGTGCCAAAGCCACACGCGAGGCTCCAATTTCCAAGTCTGCGCATGTGCTCCTCCCATCATCCAAATGCTAAGAGCATCTTTAATAACTTGTTTATATAAATGTTTATACTTATTTTTCACAACGTGAAACCAAAACAGGCGTCCAACAGCTTGTCTATATGGTCGTCCAGATATACACATTCTCTAAATCGATTTCGATAATGTCCACGCCTGGACATTGTGAAGGCGTCATCTAAACTTAGCTGCAGTCATGATTTCTTCCTCTCTCCAGCGACGGCCCACCTGTCATGATCCCTGTATATAGACGTTTTGATGTAAAACTAGACGTGTATATAAGAAAATCTCTTTAGACCATTGTCTATATGAATATATAGACATTGAAATATACACATGCTATTGGAGATGCTCTAATCTTATGTCTGTATCTACCAAAAGTGTTGTTTATATTTCAAATGGAAACAACTGTATTTGCCAAAACCGTTGTCTATATTCCATCACTAACGCAACTATTTTCTTCCAAAACCATGTTTAAACCTGCTGGTGTTCTGTCCCGTGTATATCCTGTAAACATGGCTCTGTTGATCTATTCCGTTGGTGTCCACCGCCAGTTCGTCTTCACGACTTTAACACTCTTTTCAAGCATACAAGACGTGTGCTTTGCACTGCAATGCTCTGCTGATGCGTGCGCGAACGTGTAGAATACAACGTGGTAGCCAAGGTCTGTCTCCTTTTCCATGAGTACTAGCTAGCTACTGCACTTGCTGTGCATTCCACTATGCATCTTTCCATGCGAACCGCAAAACTAAACTCCGCCAAAAGAATGAAAAGGAAGCAAGCCGGCCTCGGCACGCATGCACCCACGCACGGAGGCTTGCCATCGATTCGTTCACCGGTAGCAATGCAACGCAAGCACGCCACGCAGGACACGACGCAGCGCCTGCATTGCCCAAGCGGACAATTTTAGTGTTTTGACCCTTTTTCGTAAGTTGATTCAGATCTGACCCTAATTTGCAAAAATTTCGGGATCTCACCCTTTTTCTATCGCCAGTGTCTTTGCCGGTAGGGTATAACAGCCTACCGTCAAGGTCTTTAACGGTAGGGTTGCATGCCTTACCGTAAATTTTTTCTAAGTATCAGATACAGTGTGTATTTGTAACTATGGCCAGACACCTTGACGGTAGGGTTATATAGCTACCGCCATTGTATTTAGCGGTAGGGGTCCGTGCTGCTGATGTGGATAAGTTTTCTACCGCCAGAGACCTTGACGGTAGGCTGTTATACCCTACCGCCAAGGACCCTGGCGGTAGAAAAAGGTCAGATCCCAAAAAAATTGTAACTCGGGTCAGATCTGAAACAACTATTAAAAAAAGTCAAAACACGAAATTTGTCCTGCCCAGGCGAGGCAAAATTTCGTGTTTTGACCCTTTTTCGAAATCTATTCGAGATCTGACCCTAAATTGAAAAAATTTCGAGATCTGACCCTTTTACTATCGTCAGAGTCCATGACGGTAGGATCTAACAGCCTACCGCCAGGGACTTTGGCGGTAGGAAACATCTCTACCGCCAAACGGGCTGGCGGTAGACTGCACAACCCTATCGTTAAAATGCTTGATGGTAAGCACGAGCACACACTGTGTTCAATACTTAGGCGGGTTTTGGCAGTAGGGCATGCAACCCTACCGCCACGGTCCTTGGTGATAGGTTGTTATACCCTACCGCTATGGTCTCTGACGGTAGCAAAAGCGTTAGATCTCGATTTTTTTTAACTAGGATCAAATCTCAAATAGATTTTAGAAAAAAGTCAAAACACGAAATTTAGCCCCTAGGCGAGGCGACGAAAGCTGTGGACATGTCATCTGTGAATCTTTTGTCAGAAATATGCAAACACCCACACCACACATCACATTATCTACTCCCAGGTGTTTTCTTTTCCTTCTCTTGGGAGAGACAGGGGAGATGTTCATGGCCACCTACTAGTCCTAGAGGCTGTTTGGATTGCAGCCTACAACAGCCCAACCAAAAAATTGATAGTTGACCAGGCGTGGGCGAATGTTTGGATCAGGGCCAATAATTTGGCTCGCCCTGCCCAAAGTAGCACCGGTAGTTTAGTTTCACGCCAACTTTTTGGCGAGTCAGGGGCGGCAGAATTCTGCGCCAATATTTTGGCAGCCCACGGATTGGCAGGGCCAGCAGGGGCACCATCCAAACACACCCCTAGTCCTCTGCCTAGCCCTACCTCCGTTATCTTTGTAGCCAATCAAACTCAAAGCGAGCCATTGAATCGAATTGAACCAAAAAGAGAAGCCCAGCATGATGGGCCATGAGATGACACGGGACAGGGCCCAGGGTGAGTGCATTTGAGAACACTATCTCAAAGCAGGCAAGATGTGGACCGGCAAACCAATCTGTGGTTGGATGGTTAAAAGGATTGTGGTATTCCTAGCTCATCAGGATTCAAATCCTGATGCTCGCATTTATTTCTGAATTTATTTCAAGATTTTCGGCGATGTGCATTCAGTAGGAGAAGACGCTCCCCTCGACGACGAGGCGTCTACGGTGATTTCGTAAATCTTAAGATAATATGTCAGCTCAGTCTTTCGACGATGCTTATAGAAATATGATGTGCGTGTGTGCATTTATAAAGATGAGTGTATACGCGTGTATATGAACGATTCGTGTCTGTACTGATGTTAAAAAAAAGCCAAGACGTGGGCCAAAGCTAAATAAACATGGTACTTTACCTTTCCGGCCTCTGTCACATGGGATCGCCCGGCCGGACGGCACTCGATCATGACCACACCAGCTACTATAGCTTAAAAGCAACATACTCCAATGTTCAAGAAAAAAGAAACATAAAGACCGCCAGAAAAAGAAAGGAAAAAAAAACACCCGGCGAATCCTTATCATTCCAACGCTCCATGCATGGCCTTTCTGCCATGGGAGTGCGCACACGCCGACGTACGTTTTGCTCGCTCGTCTGACCATTTCACCCTCGCCGGTCGCCAGCCAGCGGCGGCTTTCCGTTCAAGTTTCTGGGAAGGAAAGCCTGGTAGAGAGGCCATCGTCGGCGCACCGTGTGCGTGCATCGAACAGCTAGCGGCTGATGGAAGCCCGGATTAAATCCGTGGAAAAGCACCGCGCGTACGTGGCCAGTGAAAGGACACGCCGTGCGTGCGTGCGTGTCCGCCCCGAATTCGTGGTTAGTAGATCCGTGCGGTGATCATGTGCTTTCGCCGCGTTTAATTTGGAAAACGAAGCTCGTTCACACGTGCTCCCGATCGGTCGCTCGTCCGGAGCACGTGCCGGTACAGAAAACCTCGGGACGTGTCTGGGGTTGATGAACAAGCCAGAGCATTTCGTTTGCGCTGACAGCAGACAGCAGACTGAACATCTCCAGTTCTCTCTCTCTCTCTCTCTCTCTCTCTCTCTCTCTCTCTTTCTTTCTTTCTGGTAGTACTGTAGTGCTACGAAGGAAAGGAAAACGGGACTGCTTTACAAAGTTTTTTTTGGGGCTACCGCAATATAGACCACAGTCAAAGAACAAACACGATCTAGGTCGACTTGTTAATCAATTCCCCGCTTTTCCAACCGATGTCGACCTGTTAAAACGAGGTATGCGTACGTACATATCTTAATCCGAATTATCACGCACGATCGACTGACCGGCCAACAAAACCTCGTCACAGAGTGCTCCTCGTCTCGTCGGTGCACACCGTACTTTTTTTTCTTTAGAACGCACAAGGGGGACATTTCTTCCGACTCGTGGCAATGAGGGCGCGGCGGAAAATTTCAGTTCTCAATCAATCATTAACGAAACATACGTTTGCTTTAGACATAATCATGCGCGATCATTCATACGTTCCTCGCCAGCGTTGATCGGTGGTGTACTAGCCGAAGCTGATGAGGTAGGCCAGGCTTATGAAAGTATTGGTTGGCGGCGGCGGCTAGCGATGGTCATGATCGACGGTCTTGCACAAGTTGATAAGCGCGGGCTTAGATGGGATGATTAGCCTTGGCTGCATGCTTTGACTGCAAGGTACGTACGTGATCCTGGAGGAATTGGAGTAGGAAGCATTATATGGCCATGGCTATGGCATGATCGATCGAGCGTACCGCGCAACGAACTGCCGAGCTCATGATTAAGCCGATCGATCGTAGTCGTAGGCGAGTATGATATTGCATTAGATTGAAGGATGGATTCATGTAAAAGAGCTTGCAGTTTTGTCACACTCGCTGGCTGTCCCTGCCATGCAACGCTAGCCGGGATGATTGGTTCCGGCGGAGGGCCGTTTGGACCCTTCCGTGCCTGATTGTGTATCATGGCTAGCTAGCTGCGCCGTCTCTTCTTTTCTTTAGAAAGTGAAGTTTGTTAGTAGTAGAGTATGGTTCATGTTCAGCATGAGATGGAGAATATTATTGTCCGGTCTGGAGTTTCTGAGTGTGCATGGGAAATGAATAACCGAATGACCTGAAAGCTGTGGATGATAATTGCCGCGTTTGGGTCATGGATGAATCATGAAAAATTTGGTCCAGAGCGCAGTCAGAGAAGAGAACTGGAAATGTGCATGCTCCGGAAAGCTGCCCTCTGACTAGGACAAGTACTATTCCTCTTGGGTTTTCACCTTTCCATAATAATAACAATGCATCCATTCCAGTTAGTTACTAATGATAGTTGCAATTTTCAATCTGAAATAAAAAGGCATAGCGAATTAGTACCACCGTTTCAAAGAACTCGAAGAGCTGTGCAGACGAGATGACAGTAACAAAAATAATGAAAAATAATGCTCCCTGATTTGGGTCAGAAATTCTGCACAACTCGTGCTCTCGTGTGTAAACGGAGGAACAAAAGGCTGCGGGCAAGGGTGGCATGGGGCCCAGATGGCAGTGAGTGGCGTGGAGCCGGGCCGAGACATGTCCCCCGAATCCGAGGCTCTCCTAGCTCAACGGCTATGCACCCTGCGTACTCCTCCTGTCGCAGCCCTATATGCTTGTCTTTTTACTACCATGCGCGGGCCCACGTCCTGACCTCCTGGCGGTACTAGACCTTTTTTTTTACGCAGAGTCCTAGACCCATGTGCCTCTGGCTCCTGCTCCAGTCCGATCCATCACGTGCAGGCCTTACGCGTGGGTCCCTGCTCATGGGCCAGCGCACCCACGCCCACACCCTGGGGTAGTCCGTGCCCCACATGTCATTGAGTTGTGAATTTCATATTTTGTGGGACAACCATGGTCCATCCCACAATGTTTTGTTTTTTGCGCGGGAAGCTTTCTTTTTTTTTTGGCGCGGGGTTGCAAACTGCTTTTACCTCAACGAAATATGTATATGGCAACTATGTAGCAGATTGCAAAACCACCACACAACCTCGGGGTGCTTCGATCGGGATCGTGCGACTGCTGCCTGCTGGCGATATGCGCGGGGGCAGTTGCTCGACTGCGGGCGTGAGTGGCCTGGGCGTTGACCCGCACGGCTAATTTCGCTTCACTGTTGTGGTCCTTTTCGTCCTCCACCTCGTCGACGGGAAGCTCCGCTGCGACGTCCGTCGTCCTCCTGCGCAACAGTCTGTCCACAGGACCATGGAACTGACCACGCCATTGTCGTTTTCTCCTCGGTAGAGCCGTTTCCGGCAATCAGTGTCTCCTCACCGGCTTCCTCGCCTGTCTCTATCCAAGTTGATCTCACATTCGAGTGCGGTGAGAATCGCCGTTCCTCCTCCCGCTCGCCCTGGTCGTATGCACCCGAGCGCAGACCGCCATGCATGAGCTTAAGCTCGAGCATGGGTGCTCGGCCGGTGCACACACAGCAGGCACGCAAGGCCGCGCCCCGCTGCACCATGCATGTGCTCATCCGCACCCCCGCGCGCCTCCAAAACGCCAAGGAAAAGCCTGGTATTTCATGGTGAAGCTCCGTCGCGAGCAGCAGCCATGGCTGCAGACCAAGTAAATCCTAATGCATGTCTGCCTATAAAAGACCTCGCGCTGATATGACAACATGAAACTAACTACTACCAAGTGGCTAGTGCTATGAATCATAACCCAGCTCGCCAGGACCGATCCCTGGTTTTGCCCAATTTTTTTTATCTCTGACTTTTTTTGCCATGCTCGTGTTGAGCAGTTTGTGGGTGGTAAAAAGAACGGTAGGTAATGAGGATCATTTTGGCCCCCAGAAAAAAACTGTTGACAATTACTGTGGTAACAATTTTGAGCCCAGAAAAAAGAGTTGTTGAAAACATATCCACCGTCATTTTTTTGAATAAATAGTGTGGTAGTATACATACACACACCTGATAACTTAGACACAAATTTCATGGTAACTTTGACCTGAGGAAAGACTTGCTGGAAATTATAACTCGCTAACTTATTTTTGCGGGGAATAACCTCGCTAACTTATGCGTATATCATGGTAATTTTATGCCTCACAGACTTGATAAATTATGTACAAACATTAATAACTTTGGACGATTTTGACCCAGAAAAAAGAGTTGTTGAAAACATATCCGCCGTCATTTTTTGGATAAATAGTGTGGTAACGTACGTAACGCACACCTGATAACTTACACACCAATCCGGTGGTAACACTGACTCCGGGAAAGAGTTGCTGAAAAGCATAACCTCGCTAACTTTTTTTGCGGGGAATAACTTCTCTAGCTTAAGCTTATATCATGGTAATTTATGCTTCACAGACTTGATAATTATGTAGAAACCGGGGCTTGATAAATTTATGCTTCACAGACTTGATAAATTATGCTTCACGGACTTATGAAAAGCATAACCTCCCATTCCCTCACCCTATCATCCTATCTGAGGCCCCAAATCAAGAATCCTGGTCAGCTGGCGGCCTCATGGAGGTGCTCGAGAATCCGAATCCGAGTCCGGAGGCGCATCTCCACAACATGGACAATAACTTACATACAAACACCTAGGTATATTTGACCAAAGGGGGGAAAGTTGTTGAAAGCCATACCCCCGGTAACTTGTACGAAAATAGCACGGTAAAATATGAATCGTATACCTGATAATGTATGTACAAACGCCATGGTAAATTTGACCAAGGGAGAAAAGTTGTTGAAAAACATATCCTCGATAATTTCTATGTAAACTATATGGTAATAAACCAAATCCATACCTGATAACTTAACTACAACCATTGCGGTAACATTTTTTACTGTGGGGAGGGGGGAGGAGTTGTTGAAAAATATACCACGGAAACTTGTATCTAAATAGCATGGTAATATACGAACCGCATGTCTATTAACTTAAGTACAAACACCACAGTAATATTTGACCAAAAACATACCCTGGTAACTTCTATGTAATTAGCATGATAAAAGATGAACCCCATACATAATAAAGATGCAGACACCATGGTATTTTGCATCTGAAAAGGAGGGAAAGGGACGCTCGGGTTTGTGAACTCTGTGAACCGGTGTGAAACATGTAGAAAAATATACGGAACTAGGGTGCATAGTCCTAATACCCGAACTAGTGGGGCTGCCGGTTTGAATTTTAAGTTACTGCCTTTTTTGTTCAATCTTGTCTCAATAAGATACAATTAGTGTGTAAATTGTTTGTAGTTAGTAGAGCCGACTAGCCCAACTGGATGCTATTGCCAAATTTACTATGTGGGTCGTGTGTTCAACCCCCCACCAATCCCTTATTGAATTTTTACTCTTTTCAGGAAAAAACATGGGATGGACGCGGGATCGAAGTACGTGGGTTCGGGAGGACGTGGGATTGAAGGGTAGGAGGTCGCCGTTTCTTTTACCTATTTTTGTGCAGGGATCAGGAGCAGCCCAGAAAATCGGGAAGGACGCGGGATCGAAGGAGGTGGACTGTTCGGGAGGACGTGGGATCGCAAGGTGGGAGATGGGTTGGTACTTTTGCAATCTGTCACACGGTTGCCAAATATCACTGTCCTTATCTCAATGCTACACTATTATTTTATATACTCCCTCCGTTATATAATGTAAGGCTTTTTTGACACTAGAGGGAGTCACATAAACCTTGTGTTTCGAAAGTAGTTATTGGTCAAAGGCTTGTCTTAACGTAAGGAAATGCACTTCAAGTCTAAGAAGGAACCATTATTTTCTGGTGTTCGTTGTACTGTCATGATTGAAAATGAATAGATCGACAATTTTTCGCAAAAAAAGTTTAAGAAGGGACGGATACAACCAAAAAGGGTGCATGTTCAATGGTACTATGTTAGTTGGACATTCAGCATTGGCGGAGTCACAATGGGGTACAGAGTCCACTTAAAATCTTAGTTCTACTCAAGTCTCTTCTAATTCATTTGATGTATCTTGTTCAATATGCCTATGTGTATACAAGCTTTTAGCCGAAATAATGTTTCTACAGATATACACTCATGTCTTCATTTAGCTCGGCCCATGACTTATAGTGAAGCGGAAAAAAGACCAAGCAAGAATATGTGCTTGTGCGCTGTATTATACATGTTGTCTGCATATTATGATACTACGTGACGGGGTCTATATATAGAGAGCAAACCATCATTTGTCATCTACTCTCTCCGTTCCAAAATAGATGACCCAACTTTACACTAACTTTAGTACAAAGTTAATACAAAGTTGGGTCAGCTATTTTAGAACGGGGGAGTACAATAGTTTTTTTAGGGGTCATCTACAATATGTTAGGAAAAACATATTGTCTTCATAAAAAAACATACCGTCCGGTTATTCAAATGAAGTTGCCTTTTTTTAGGTGAACAACAACATCTATAAAATTAATCATGCTCTTTCGGTTCACATTAGTTTTAAAATATAGAAACAAGAAAACTAATGAGCCGAGACACCAGGAATCCTGGATATCTATAGGAAGTATGACTGGTGCATTTCAAAACTGTTGTTTAGAGATCATGTAGGGGACAAAAAAATACAAACACAAAAAGATAAACATCATGAGGTCCTGTCTTTCTCAAAATTTATGGTGAAATAGTACACTTTATTGTTTATAAGATAGCCATCTCATTGATAGTACCGTTCTTTCCTGTAGAGTTTTGGTCTCTAAATTTGTTATGTATTCAATTGCTATCGTTTATATGTATGTACAGTCTATGGTTGGCTTGTTGTGAATAGTGGTATCTCTAATCCATCAGAGATCATACCTTAATTGATAGAATGTGTGACCTATTTAAGACCGAATTTCCAACGGATATAAGGTTCTCTTCGATAGTGATGTGCTTATGCTGATATCGTCCATTTTGGCCATCCAACGATGGTCAGCAAATTTGTCCGAATAGGTCCGACATTCCGTAAACCGGCACCAAAGTGGGGATGTTTGGGGCGGCCCGGACATCTGCCACATCGGACTCTGACGCCGGGGCCCATTCAAAAGGACCAAAACCCCTCTCTCGCCCTTTGCGTCTGCTCCAGCCTGACTGCATTCACTCTCGCAGACCGGCCTTCCGCCTACCCACATTCACTCTAGCAGACTGCCCTCCCGCCTACCCGCATTCATGGCGGGATTGTGACCAAGAAGCTTACTCTGGCGTTAAAGCCGACCAGGCCTCTCCTCCTTAAACCCTACCCGCACCCTCATCCTTTCCCACGCATCCACCGGCCGCCGCACACCTCCAGCCGCCATGGTGGACAAGACATCCGACACAAAGAACTGGTCGCCGCCGCGAGGCTCCGGATGCGGGGTGGCTTCCTAAACTCGGTGCCGCTCTAGTTGTCGGTTCCCCTACGGGCAGACTCTCGAAGGAGAGGGTGCGAGAGCAAGCATGCAAGGAGGATCGCCATTATCATACGTTGCGGCCGTACAAAAGGATCTTGCCCTCAATGAGTACCCAAATGGAAATTCCAAACACATCCTATTGTGTGGGATATCGAGCACTGCTACATGCTAATGCCGTATGAGAAGGAGCAGAGACCGCTACCCACCACATCTTGGTGACCAGGGGCGGATCCAGCTATATGGCGAGGTTTGGCAGCCGCCATACCTAAAATTTGGCAAAAGTATTGCATATATATACTGTATGTATGAAGCTTTGAGCCGAGTCAATGGATTTTTGGTCAGTCTCGTCAATTTGGAGGATGAATACTCGCAGGGGCAGGCAACTCATGGCCTTGAATGTATTTTGCCAGGTAGTTGTGTTGTTACCTATGTGTTTCTGCCTCATTAGAGGCCTAACTGCCGCTGAGTGAGAGAATTAGGCAAGAGGTGACTTGCATCACATAAGCCCATGACCCACAAGCCCATGTTCTAAACGAGGACACCATTGGCAGTCAATTGTAAATCAATTCACATGTACTCCAGTTGATTGGACATGCTAAAAGAATGTACTAATTGATTGGAGATACACGAGCTGTTTCGTTCAAGCACGGTTGATCAGGAATCGCCTTGCAGCCGCCGCTCAAGCTTGTCTCTAGCTGTGTGATGAGCAGTGCCAACTCCGCGAAACCCAGAGCCTCACCGCTTTCCGTCTCTCCGGTGAAGAAACTAGATCTAATCGGACTCAAATCGTCTGAGGTATTACAATATACAACTAGGAGCAATGGCTACTCCTCCAAACTCAGGACAATGTATGTCTTGTTGTGATATTTGTCCCTATTGCCGACCGACCGACCGACCTCTAGTCGGCCAACCCCTAAGGCACGCAACAGAGGCAGCGATTACAGAGCAACCACGCGATCTTTAGTCAGCGTGGTGGGCATGGCAGCGATCACTGTCAAGAGAGGCAGCAAGCAGGAATGTCACATAGTTATATGTTACTACATTGTTTTTTCCCCTCACAAACTCTGCCACACCTAAAAAATATTCCTGGCTCCGCCACTGTTGGTGACCATGTTCAGCAGATCAGACGACGACGGCTTGGACGGCGACGAAAGGTGCAGGTGGCCTCGCAGGCTACCTCTGCGAGTTCACTGTGTAGTACCTCGCTTAGTTTTAGTTAGGATTGATTTAAATGTAGGTTGACCTTATTCTTTTTTGCTCGTTTGGTTGTAAGATATCGAACTTCGTTTAAATTACGTCTGTTTCTCTTTATTTTTGCCGGTGTTTGTGCGTGGTCTGTTTCGACTTTGAATCACCGGGACATTAGATGATTATTAGGGTTGGATGACCGGTCCCTCATTTGGTGATCTGCCGTTGGGAGTTGCCCTTATCTGTATGGTGGTGGTGTGGTGTGGATGTAGGTCTGCATCTACTTATATCTGTACTCAGATATCTGTAAAAAAAACTGCAGATTAGTGATGAGCGAAGACATGGGAGCCGTCGATGGGCACGTACTTAAACTCTGGCGTCATGTCGGATGCGAGGGGAGGAGACGGATTTTCTTAGACGGCACGACACGGTGACGTGCTCGTCTCCGCAGGCCCAGGGGTAAAAGGTATCGTGTGACACGGACAGGGTGGGCCAGTGAGTCTCAGAATTTGGTAAAGCAAATCTGATAGCTGCAGCGTGCGGCGAGATCTTTGTTTCCCCGACGGATACACGGTCAGCAGGAAGGATACTGGAACGCAGTGGTTACACGGGGCCCAGTGCGCAGGCGCCTGTGCAACCATAAATAAACTCGATTGTTTTGTCGATGCACCGTCGTCTGGAGCGTGGATTGCCTGGGCAACGATGCACACACACACACACAATGGAGAAAAGAACTCGGTAGAGTTGGCACGTTCACGTCTGTAGATGAGACCGACGAGACCTGACGAGGCGACGTAGACCAGTAGTGGTAAAAGGCTCTTTGGTCGACTCGCCATCCTCCTCATACTACCATCTCTCTGTACCGCTGCCGTTTGCTGTCATCTTAAGCCACCCTCGATGATGACAGTTTTGTTGCTCTTTTTCTCTCTCGGCCTTATCGGCGAGACAATGACGGTGCTTAGCCCGGCGTGGCGCAATCATGCCATGCGCCGTGGCCGGGCCGGGCGGCGTGCATGATGCGTAGGCGATGGCTGCCATCGATGGCAGGTTGTTGGGAACGGAAGCCCGGCTCGGAATCGGACGACTCTGGTCAGCCTTCTCCGCCACGTCTCGGCTCGGCGATGAGAATCACGCTAGTAGATTACGGGAACGAAAGATACGACAGGATCATACCGCTGCTGTTGGCACTCTCGCGCTTTCCTTGTGCTTCACTCCTCGTCTCGCCCTCTCCTTTACTTCTCGTTGCCACTTGTGGGAACGGACGGTGCCAATGGGCGATGGTTGATTCAGTAAGGAGGTGGTGTGTTTTTTTACTGGCGGAGGTTGATTTGGTGCGTCAGCTAAGGTGAACCCAACCACACGTGGAACGTGCAGCAACAGTGCATGTGTCAGAAACAGCAGGTAGCGCCCATATTGTTCACCAAAAGGATGGTGTATATTTAGTCTGAATCCGACCATGCTGTGAAAGTAGGCATCCGCTGCGTATCTGCATGCGCGCCTAAGTTTTCCTAAAGCGATATCGTCAGCCCATGCGGTTGCTTTTCACGAACCAAGTGTTTTGTCTCTAACCTCACCGTGCATGTGCAGAAAGACACGAGATAGTATGTACAGCGTGAGAATTCTGGAACAAGATGACCATTCAGTTAACTCAGCAGGATTCCTACCGACCACGCAGCAAGCGCGGTTTTAGCTCGTCTTGTGTTCTGAATCGGGAAGAACAAACCACTACTAACTAATGGAGTACAACACAAAATGCTACAGCTTGCGTGAAAGAAAAGCTACAACGTACAGCTGCTTGGTGAACAGGTCCTTGTCCGAGGTGATATTCAGGTGTAGCCAGTTCAGCTGCAACGGGTGCTTGGAAAGAGACCGTTTGCTCAATCAATGGCTTCATTATCAGATGGAAGGTTACGGGGGCTTATTATACCTTCTTGAAGAATGACATTATGTTCTTTCCTTGCTTGGGGGCAGCCTTGGCAGGTTTCTTGCCGCCTGCTGTTTTACTTGGAGCATTGTTCCTGTCAGTGTTAGCTGCTGGCTGTGGCTTGCTTGGAAGAGTTGGCCTGGCACAAAACGGAAATTGGTTGATTTGTCAGTGGGATGGATAAGAACCGGTGCATTAGCTCAGGTTAACAACAGATCAAACAAAGCGATAGATGTGTGAGAGCTTCAATGTGCAAAATATACGTTGTTGTGACATCCGATGTACTTATTCTTCTCACTGATAAACTAGATGGGTAAGGCTCCTGTTAGAGGTCTGAATTTGTGTTTTTCTTTCTATTGTGCATGATAGATGGTCAGTGGCATAATGGAGACTACACACTAAATCAATTCATATTCCTTGATGGGCTCTGATGCCCTATGAACTAAAGAAGAGGACAGTTCCTAAAGATAACTGCTTCAGTACCAACAGCAACAGCGTGTGGCGTCAAACTATAAGGTGAAATGAGCACATAAAGTTATCAAGAATTTCACAAAGTACAGAATGAAAAACAGCACATTACCTGTTAGTGGCATCAGTATTGGTAACATTTTTCTCTGCCTTGTCACTTGCAGGAGCTTCGCCCTCCCAGACAACCTCAGTTACTAAAATAGAATATGAGCAAAGCTTCAGGGATTTACAAATCACGGGAATTCAAAGCAGATGGAAGAATTGAGCAAAAGAAATAGCTAAAAAAGCTATGATGCAAGCCACGGAATTAATTGACAAAAAATGCTCTGTGACATCTTCAATTAAATTCGCAGACTTCGCACATATGCATTACAATATTAGATGCACAATCTTATACTTGAGGTAAAAAGACTATTGACCACAAATAAGACAAGTTTTTTTTTATGTTCATAAATAAGACAAGTTGCTTACACAAAATGTCCAGTTGGTTGATAAGCTTCTACATTTGAACATGTTGTCAACAACAACTAACATGCAGTTGTTTACAAAAAAATAGGGTACGCGGTACAATTGCAGTAAGGGGAATTTAAGTTTTCAAGGCATTTCTATCTTTTGCTTATTTAGGAGCCAGTGAAACTAAGTACTCCCTCCGTCCCAAAATAAGTAACTCCACTTTGTACTAGCTTTAGTACAAAGTTAGTACAAAGTTGAGTCACTTTTTTGGGACGGAGGGAGTAAATGATATAAGCATGGCAGAGCAATGCATGACATGTTTCACGGGATAGAGTTTAACTCTACCTTCTCTGCCCCGCTCATCTATACGTGTCTTCAAAACCTTCCTTCTTTTAGGTGAGGTGGAAGTTGTCTCAGCAGCCTGATCCTTCTTGTTTGGTGAATCTTTGGCCTTTTCTTTTAAGGTAATCCCAGAACCATTGGTAGCACTGTCACTTCTGGTTTTACATTCAGAGGTAAGGTCAGAATCGATCCTTTTTGTGAAGCCTTTCACATCGCTCGTTGTATCCTGTTTGCTTTCCACTTTCTTCTGTTCTGATATATTGTCTTGTGCAGCTTCAGTGACAGGATTTCTGGCACACTGTTTTGGTGGCTCTGGAGATGCAATGGCTACAAAATCGTCATCATCGTCATCGTCTGAACAATCAAAGATCGCTCTTCTCTTTCTGTTGCTTGCACCATTAGAGGCCCGCTTGTAGTGTGCACCTTTTTCATCATCGCTGCTATCAGCGTCTGCTTCTTCTTTTGCACATATCTGTGCATCGGCTGTAACTGGAAATACTTACAGCATGTCAATTTCATCAGCAATGTGGCTAGTTTCTTATCAGAAGCTTGTGATTTAGTTTTTGATGCAGCAAGTCAGGGAAAAGGTTTCTTAATTGTTCGTACCAAGAAAAGAGCAACAGATTTAGTAGCATATACGGCAGCTGATGAGACATGACTAGATATATGCACTTGGAATCAACATGCAAGAAAGTAAAGCAACATGCATTAAAAGATGAGGTTTTGTGAGACAATACCAGCAACACTTGGTAGATCTGTAGCTTTAGTGACAGCTGGAGCCTTGGGTTTTGCTGATGCACGACCCCACATGGTAGCCAGGGATGCACCATTACTGGGCAGGGTCTTCCCGTTCTGAGCTTTGGTTTTATTTGCATGCACAGCGACTGATGGCTCTTTGACAGCCGGAGCATTAACAGTTTTATCCAAGACCGAGGCATTATCCTTTTCAGCTTTAATGCTCGTTCCTTTCACTGGATCGGATGGTCCAGGTAGATCTTGCTGTCGAACAATAGAAGATTGTTCTTTTGGAGCACTACTAGGTTTTGCCACTGCAGGTGCTACAACACTATTTGTAGGCTTTGGGGGCATTGAGTTCACATGCTTCCCTGTGGTAGTTCGCTTGACAAAAGAATTCCTTACACCACAAAACCTGTGCAAGAATTCAGAAGCAACCAAATTAAGAACCCCAATAAGGGAAGGGTATCATATAACATTAACATGCTTTTCTAATGCATATTGAGAAAAATATTGAGATGCTTAAAACACAAAATGTGATTCAGAAAATACTATTTAATATATTTTTCTCTATAACATATCCCACATGTCTCTCTCACACATTCTATACTAATCACATTTGATCATGTCTTCTCTTACAAATCCTTTGTAAGGATGTCTACACATGGTTTTTTTTGGGGGGGGGCAAAGCAAGGGGGTAAAATGAGCAATACCTATTATCTCTCAAACAATTTTCTTCATCAAATGGCTGGTTGAAAAGCTCCTCTGCCTGCACAAATTCAGGATTCCAAAGTACAGCAGTGTCTTTTGGAATACAAGCCTGTATGCTGTAAACCTGAACTGAACAAGAATCCTTAAATGCCCGCCTTGCTTCTGCATCATACAAAGAAAACTGTTTAGAAGGAAGGATGGCTCTTAAAACCAACATATTACTAGAGTGCGGAGAGGTAAGGTAAATACTCTATATTTTTATTCTGAACTCCAACAAACATGATCACCTTAATCATAAACAGAA
>NC_041384.1:119552784-119554033 GCF_002162155.2 Triticum dicoccoides | reverse complement strand
CACACACAAAAGAAAAAATCGATTCCCCACATTACCTTCAAGTTTAGGGCCTGAAGTGAGTTTTACACAATAATTTTGAGGATTGTTCTTTAACCACCCAGACACACTGTAAATAACTTCGTGATCAGTTCCATGTTTGTTGACAAACTCCTGAAGCAGCCTGGAGAGCAGTAGAGACTAGTCAGGTGTGATCATGATGCTATAGTTATGCAGTGGAAATGACAAGAGAAAGTCAATTATCACCTCTTGGCGTCATCTGATGACACGGAAAAATTCCGGCTTAGCCATTTGTACGAAATCTGTCAGAAGACATAGAGATTGGGAATGTTAGCCGTGTTGTAAACAATCAGGACAGACTGAACAATGGCCAACGAGCAACCACCAAACAAGTACATAAAAAAACTTAAGTGAGAAGACAAAACAATGATTCATCGTATGGAGCTTGAGTAACACACTGTCATTTAATCAACCTGAAATCTGAATCAACTCATAGTGCAATCACATTGGATGTTATCTCATGCCCATATTTGATGAGATTTTCATGCTGAAATAATTTTGTCAGTTGTAAACTGAGCACAGCAACTAGCTTAACCCACCCCACCCCCAGAGAGGACTATAGTAATTTTAGCCAGTCGTCTTGAGAAAGGTATCTAGCCCTGTTTCTACAATCGATGCAGAAATTGTGCATATATTGAAAAGAAAAATAAACCTGACTTAGCCCAAACGCACCACAAATCAGAAATCACCACAGTATAATATTTTCGTTTCCTTTCTTTGAAAAATCCCCACATATACAAACATTGACGGAGAATGATACACTAAACTTACGTAGTCGTCAAAGGAATCCAGGCTTATTTCTACAATCCATGCAGAAATTGTGCACGAGTGGAAAAGGGCACATTTTCATCATATAAAAAGAGAATGGATCCAACTAGTGCAGATGCACGGCGAATCACCACAAATAATATTTTTCTGTTTCCTTTTCTTTCGAAAAATCCCCACATAATCATGCGTTGGCCCAGAAGGAGCCACGAGACCATTTTATCTGCACCAAAATCACCAGAAGGTACACCTCACAGGAATCGCAACCCTAACCCAAATCACTCGCGCCAGCACGAGCCAGCAAGAACAATACAACCAGCGGAATCCAAGAAATCGCGTCTCCCCTGATCCTCCGCGCGGAGGAGCCCCGCGCAGACAGCGAGACGGTGCGAGATCGAACGGGCGAGTCGTCGGAGCGGCGATTGAG
>NC_041384.1:119537310-119552535 GCF_002162155.2 Triticum dicoccoides | reverse complement strand
GATGGTTACCACGCGGAGCTGGTCGGAGAAGAGGGCGTGGATCTGGGGCAGCAGGTCGAGCAGCGCGCCGTCGGCCATCGTCCGGTGGCTCCGCTCCCGATCCGGAAGGCTGTAGAAGCCTTGCTAGGGTTTCGAATTGGTGAGCGGCGGGGGAAGACGAAGGGGGAGTGGGCGCGGGCGCGGGATTGGATTGGGGCTGGGGGGCGGTTTTCCCGCCTCCCCTGTTTGTTTTGTTGGCGCGGCCCGTGCCCGGGTGAGGGTCCTACGGCGCGCACTTCATTTGCCGAATGAAAGCCCGCTCGAGCTCGAATGGTTGTTTTCTTTTTACCTCGGTTTTTATTTACTTCACATGTTAGGTTTGTTTTAAGTCAAACTTTATGAACGTTGACCAACTTTACAACAAAATATTAAAATCTACTCACACCATCCTGAATTACCTGTCGTAGAAATTGATGTATCTATTGTTGCCCGCAAAAAAATATTAAATCAATATTGTTCACCACAAAAAAACTAAATCAATACTGTTGAATTCATCACTGAATACAGTTTCATATACCATATATTTGTTAATATAAATCTTTGTATTCTTTTCTATAAACTTGGTTCAATTTTACTAAAAAAGTCACTAGCAAAATAACAACTTGGTCAAATTTTATAAAATTTGACTTGGGACAAAGCTACATGCAAAGTATATATAAAACGGAAGGAGTGCCATTTCTTACGAAGGAAACTTGAGTGAGTGTTTTCGAAACACGGTGAAAAATGGCACTCACAAAAAAATGTAAGTCTATGTAGATATATATCTATATCTATACCAAATGGTGGTGAATTTACCCTACTTAAGGTGTCACCTTTGTCCTGCGTGGAGTGCCACATCACCAGCGAAGATCAGTCAAAGAAATAAGACCCTAAGAAAGAATATGTTTTTTAGACAAAAGAAAAGAATAAGTTGAAGGAGGGGATATGGGAGCAAATGTGTCCATGCCCAAGCAAGGTATCTCCTAGTGTAGGGATTTCGCCACTAATGGGCCACAACACACCTCCTAGCCCAATAAGGACCACATGGCCTAAAGGAAAAAAAAATTACCTAGTTCTACCCACCCAGAGTAGCCTTGGTCATTTGTCAAGGATCCATGAGCTATATAAAGCCCCCCGTTGGCATGTAACTCACTCACACTCGCTTAAATACACTCAAGTGGAGGGTCACTCTCTTCTTCCAAGTCACTTCAAGAGGGCAAGCAAAGGGCGAGAGCTCAGGGTCCGAGAGACTTGTAAGGCTCAGACTAGTCGGGAATCATGGGACTCCAAAAACGGCCGCACTCCCAAGTGCATCGTGCCTCATGCACCCCTCTCGATGACCCCCCATAGGACATAGGTCACGCTCCCATGAGGCGATGATGTCTACTGCACATCTTTATTCTTGTAGACTTGATTGGGTCTTCAAACACAGAGTTTTGTAGGACAATGACAAATTTCTTTCAAGTGGATGACCTATTTATCAATCCATATGAGATGTATGATGAAGATGGTTCTCTCTCAAACAAACTTGCGATCAAAGTACATAGAGTCTCTTGTGTCTCCAACACACACAATATATTTGTCAGTTGTATAGGTGCATTAGTTCGGCGAAGAGATGATGATAGTTGTGTAATATGGATGATAGAAGTATGTCTTAAACATATATGATTTGAACTATGCCACTATCTTGTTTTGGAAACATAAACTAGGATGATATAGACAATACAATGATCATAGTACACATATATTTTTTGTTTCATGCTGTTATTATGCATTACATTGCAATAGAAGACAAGTTAGTATAATCTTGTCCACCTTACTACTAAACTGGTTTACCAAAATGAGTTTTATATACTACATGCTAAACATATGATGTGTCTGCTTGTTCCTTTTTTAGAATGCCGACAAAATATTGAAGGAGAGTACCCCATTATGCAATAGTAAAGGAAGTAAAGAAAATAAGGTTCAAGATTGCGAGACACCTTGCTGGTCTTCAAGAAAGCTGATAAAACTATTTTGAAGACAGTGAGACAACTCAAAGTCCTGTCTTGATGTAGTGTTCAGTTACTGGCCACTACCGCTGGCACAAACTCTTCGAACTCGATGCTTGGATCAATTCGGCTTTTTAAGTCTCAACTACAAGCTGAAAGACATCAACTGTGTTGCGACAAGAAACCAAATGAGCGAGGAAGTTTCTACAGAATTCATATGCATATTTTCTGGTGCAACAACAAGAGTTGAAGGATTTTAGCGTAAAACAAGATAAAGTTAATAACTTGCTAACCTTCTTGCCAGCACGGTGGGTATCCGGGATATCGTTTCTTGAGCTCTACTGAAGTGTTTTCAGTTCTACATTTGTTTTGCTGTCGCGTTTATTTGCATCAGTGGCCAACTTAGATGCCCAATGCATGTAATATGCTGCTTTGTAGTTTCCTATATTTGCATTGGTGACGATTTTTTATGGCTAGTGAATGTAATTAAATATATCTTTTGATTTACTATGACATTTAACCCGGCATTAATTTACTTAAAATGCCAGATACCTGAAAATTAAAATATAATGCCGAGTCAAAATAATTAAAAGATATGTTTAATTTTCACTTCACTTGAGGGTATCTGGCATTTTAAGTAAATTAATGATGGGTTAAATTAATTAAAAGATATATTTAATTTTCAGGGTATCTAGCATTTCAAGTAATTAAATATATCTTTTAATTTTGATGGCATTAATTTACTTAAAATGCCATATACCCTAAAAATTAAATATATCTTTTGTATATACATAGACACGCCATGGTTTTTTTAAACATCGTGCAAATTTGTTTTGGGAAGGAATTATTGCTATGAAATCAATAAAAAAACTGGAAAGAGATTAATAACCATTAAAGGTACTATTGCATGCAAACAAAATATGGAAAGCCATTATTTAATGGGTTATACACCATGCACTAATGATATTAGCCGCCATAACAGGCCTAGGTGCCTAGACACCTAGGTGTCCCACATAATTCACCTATATATATACCTGGTCTATTCTCTTAATATTAGGAGAATAGTTATTCTGCTAACACTTTCGAACTGCACCATCAACGCAAAGGCACATTATTGTTGAAGCAAGAGCGCTGCGGTACTGATGCGAGTAAACTTTCCGTCACAAAAAACTACACGCGGTTTTTTCGGTATTGTTTTTCCTTCAATTTTTAAATCGTTTGTCAGAATGAGCGTGTAATATACCGTTGGAAAGCTATGCATTAGGCGCAACTTTGTTATGTTAAATTTCTTTTTGGAGATTCATCACAGTTTAAGAGCAGTACCGAAAACGGTGCGGCGCCCGACAAGTGGCAGTGAACGTATTTTCGCTTTTTTCTAAATCGCTCATCGACATGAAGCAAATGATACGCCGTTGGATACATATTGTCAATGTGTAACTTATATATATTAATTTTCTCTAATTCGTTACGGTTTAACAGCAGTTTCAAAATTATTAAATTGCGGAATTCTGTTTTTAATTTTTTTTGCATTTTTGGTACTATTTTCATTCTGATTTTTTAACGTTTATCGAAACGAGGCATGTGATACGCCGTTCGAAAGCTACAGACAAGGCACAACTTTGATATGTAGAAATGCTTTTGAGATTTCTTGCAGTTTTAAATTAATTTTGAAAATGGTGTGGCAGACGACGAGTGGCAACGACCATTTTTTCATAAATTTTTGGAAATCGTTGGCTGGACTGACCCAAATGATACACTACTGGAAAGATAACGACAAGACGTGATAACCCACAAGTATAGGGGATCGCAACAGTTTTTTAGGATAGAGTATTCAACCCAAATTTATAGTTTCGACACATGGAAGCCAAAAAATATTTGCAAATATTAACAACTGATTGTCAATTCAACCACACCTGGAGATTAATTATCTGCAGCAACGTAATCAGTAACAAAGTAATATGATAGTTTTGATAATAGTAGCGGCAACAATATTAATGGTAGCAGCAATAGCAATAGTTTTGTAGCAAGTGCAACCGTAACAATAACAGTGGTAACTTAGCAAGAACAATATAATATAAATTTGTAGGCATTGGATCAGTAATTTGTTGGATGACATTCATCATGTGACAGTCATAACCTAGGGCGATACGGCACCAGCTCTAGTTCACAAATATAATGTAGGCATGTATTTCGTAAATAGTCATATGTGCTTACGGAAAGAACTTGCAAGACATCTTTTATCCACCCTCCTGTGGTAGCGGGTGATGCGGCTTGAAGCTACGTCGGTATTTCCTCAAAGAGGAAGAGATGATGCAGTACGGTGACGGTAGGTATTTCCCTCAGTAATGGAAGCAAGGTTATCAAACCCAGTAGGAGAACCAAGCAACACTACGCAAACAACACCTGCGCACAAATAACAAATACTCGCAACCCGACGTGTAAAAGGGGTTGTCAATCCCTTTCGGGTAACGGTGCCACAAATTGACAAACGGACGTGATAGAGTTATAAATATTGATAGATCGAACGCCAAATAAAATAAATTGCAGCAAGGTATTGTCAGGACCCCGACTCGATGTCACATCGATCTAGCCGGTAACACCTCATATCACCTTGCGGCCTCACGCACGGTATCCCCACGGGTGTCGCCTTACCTTTGCCCGGGACCGTTTGCGCATTTTGGCTCACGTATATGATAGTGTCGCTAGCATCCATATGATAAAGAGCCCGGGCTGACATGACTAGTCGTAAACCCAAAGTGGCACAGACTTACAGGGACAGGCATCCATGACCCAGCTTCGAACGTGTCGGTCATCAGCAAATGGGTCCGGGCTGTAGCACTGGGCTAGCAGGACTCCGGTAAACCGGGCTGTAGCGGGCTAACAGGACTCCGGTACTCAAAGCGTGACATTTCCCCGAAGGGACAGACACAGGAACGAAGAAGGACACATGCCGGCCAGCCTAAGTGTTCCAGAGCAGTAGCAAGCTACCATGGCTCAGCGGTAACACTAGGAGACATTTCCCGGTAAGAGAGGCTACTAAAGATAAACAACTAGATAGTCAGATCCCACACATACCAAGCATTTCAATCATACACACAATATGCTCGATATGTACAAATACAACGAAGCATCACAACATGACTCTACGACACAAGTACTTTATTTAAGGCTCAGAGAGCCATACATAACATACACAAAGGTACGGGTCTCACGACCCAACATACAAGTCATACAGTCATACAAACCAGCAGCGGAAGTAACTTGTCTGAGTACAGACAACTAGTGAAATAAAAGAGGCTTGGAAAGCCTAGCTATACTACAAGGTCCTTCACAAGCTCAGGGTCACCACCTGGGTCTTTAGCCTACTCGTTGATGTCAACGTCTACATAGAACCCATCAGAAGGGGTTGCAGCGTCTTCTGTAAAAAATGTAGATTATAGCAACATGAGTACAAAGGTACTCAGCAAGACTTACATCAGATCCTACATACATGCATATTATCAAGAAGGGTTGGTGGAGTTATTGCAGCAAGCCAGCTTTGACTCTTGGCTAGACTATCCTACGATACTCCAACTTGAAATGGTTTTGCGCACACGAGTCCACTACTCACCACTTCAATACACTACCGAGGATCCACCTCCGTCTTCCTACGGAAGAGCCATCCTCGGCACTCACACTTATCTTGAGGCTTTTAGTAGTTTCCATTTACTTGTCTATGAACTGTATAGGCAACCAAGTAGTCCTTTACCGCGGACGCGGCTATTCGAATAGATCATGTTAACCCTGCAGGGGTGTACTTCTTCATACACGCTCTCACCACTTACCGTCGTTTACACGACATGTACTCGGCAACCTTCAAGCGGAAGCCCAACGTGGGTGTCGGCCACGACCTACCTAATCACCTAAGCCTCCAGTACAGGTTTATCGCCTATTCAGGTTCCATCCGCAGGGAGTCCGGCCGAGGTTTCCCATACGGCCCCGAACGATGTGAACAGGGTTCCCGAGATACCTAACGGGTATTCGGTACACCCGGCCACGTACCTACCGCATCACAGCCCACCCCTACGGTCAGCGCTGTCCACGGCCTCCAGTAGGCTACAAACACCAGAAACTACTTGCAACTCCTGGACGGAGAACTAGGGTGAATAAGAAGCCGAGAGGGTCCATTGGTTTCGGGCCCAATGCATGGTAGTAGCTGATTCTTAAATCACACATACAGATCTCAGTGCTTAAGGTCGGCTTCAATGAAACAACCCACCATGTACTCCTACATGGCCTCTCATCGATACCTTTACCAAATCGTGTTCACCACACCACTCTCATTACTGACATAAACATTTCACTCTAGCCCATCACCCAGATGAACCAGACCTGACACGACTCTAAGCATAGCAGGCATAGCAAGGTAGGAACAACACATACATATGGCTCAATCAACTCCTACACATGCTAGTGGGTTTCATCTAGTTACTGTGGCAATGAAAGGTTATGCAGAGGAAATGGGTTCAACTACCGTAGCACACAGCAGTTTGAAACGCGTTGTCTTAATGCAGTAAAAGAGAGCAGGAGCGAGAACATGGGATTGTATCGATATGATCAAATGGTTGGTTGCTTGCCTGATGGTTCGATGCACTGATACGGTTCTTCGTTAGGGTAATCACGGTACTCCTCGGAGACAGAACCTGCCGCAGAGAGCACCGATACACAAACATTACCAAACAGTATGCAATAATATGATGCATGCATGAGACATGGCAAAATGAGTGTATTGGGCTAATGCAACTAAAACCAGAAGGGTTTGAACAAATTTGAATCAAGGATTCAAATTTCAAATTCAAATATGGCCTTTTAAAGTGCTTTTCCTTGTTCTGCTTAAAACATCAATTTAACTTGTTTGATCATGCATGAAAATAGTACAGATGGATAGATTGGATTTTTCTGATCATTTTTCATATATAATTTGTCCAATTTGGAATTACAGAATAAAAGTTATGAATTTTTGAAGTTTAAATTATATTCTGGAATTTCCTGATTTAAATTAAATCCAGAAAATCAATTACTGCGTCAGCCTGACGTCAGTGTGACGTCAGCAGGTCAACGGGACAGGTCTGGGTCAAACCTGACAGTGGGTCCCGCATGTCAGGGTGATTATTTTAATTAAAACTTAATTAAAACTAATCCTGTTTAATTAACAGGGCTGGGCCCCACCTGTCATTGACTCAGGGGAGTCAACCAGGGCCCACCCGTGGTCAAACCCGGGTCGGCTGCACCGGCGTTTAGCCGCCGGCGAGCCCGACGCGGCGGCGGGAGTGGTTTTGGCCATTTCGGCCACCAAATGGGCCGCGGAGACCACCGGAGGGGAGCTGAGGACAAACCGCAGCTCTTGGCGGAGTCCGTTGAGGTCGGGGTGGCCGGAGTTGGCGCCGGCGACGACTTGGGCGGCCACCGGGGTTCGGCCGAGGACGAACTTGACGCTAGAGGGGTCGGTGAGGCTCGGGGAGTGGCTAGCTAGATGCTACGTGACACGGTGAGCATGACGGACACCAGTTTGTGGCCGGAGGATGACCGGGAGCACGTCGGCGACGAGCTCCACGGCGGTGGGTGCGGTTGAGCTCCGGGAGGTTGCTACACGGCTCGGGAGCAAGAACGGAAGGGAGGGGAAGATGGCTAAGCTCACGGTGAGTGCGACGGAGTCCTTGGAGCGGCCGGAGATGGACCGGAGCGACGACGGCGTTGAAGGGGATCTCCGGCGACGGTGAGCTCGGGCGAGGTCGGTGCGGTGGACTCGGGCGTTGCGAGCGCTCGGGGCTCGGCTGCTCGATGAAGTGGACAGCGGCGGAGCTCCTGGACACGGTGGCACGGCGTGGGGTGGACGGAGGGCGTGGCTACGGCGAGGGGGTGGCGGCGATGGCGTCGGCCATGGCTGGGGCGTGCGAGGGGGAGGAGCTGGAGAGGAGAGGGGGTGTCTGGGGGGTTCGGGGGAGAGAGGGAGGCTGATCCACGGCGTTAGCCGGGCGAGGAAGGCGGCGAGGCGGCGAGCAGCTGCGTGGCGAGCTGCGGTGCTCGCCGTCGAGCACCTGCCTGCCTGCCTGGCCGGAAGCAGCTCGCTGGCGCGGTGCTGGGCTGGGCCGGCAGGTGGGCCGGTACTGGGCGACAGGTAAGCTTTTCCCCTTTTTTTCTGTTTCTGTTTTTATTTAATATATCTGCAACTTTGTTGAATTTAATAAAATACCTAGGCAACTTCAAAAATCACCAAATCACTCCTGGTCCATAGTTGGATTATTTCCAACATGAAACATTTTAGTTTGGAGGTATTTGAGCATTTAAATATTTTATATAATTTTAAATGCCCAAATTCAAATATTTATGAATTAATTCAAAAACCCTAGGATGGCCTAGGAAAATGTGCACCACTTTTGGCAGAGGTTCTGAACCAAGACAAAAATGATGGGCATTTTAGAAGGGCATTTCAGGTTCATTGAAAAAGTTTTTAGTAAACCCTAGTTGGTTTCAGAGGGGACTGGGGGTTCTGTCATCCCCATTTCAAGTTTCTGATGAAGAAGTAAACATGATGCAACACTCTAATGCATGGCTAACTAGGATGTGACAACTCACCCCCACTCAAAAGAATCTCGTCCCGAGATTTGGGTTCCTCCGGGAGGAAGGCGGGATACTCGAGTCGAAGACGATCCTCCCTTTCCCAAGTTGCTTCATCCTCAGAATGGTGCGACCATTGAACCTTGAGAAACTTGATATTATGACGTCGAGTGGTACGCTCGGCCTGATCGAGGATACGAATGGGGTATTCTCGATATGTAAGATTATCTTGGAGATCAAGCGTTTCGTAGTCCACTCCACGGATAGGATCCGAGAAGCAACGCCTGAGTTGAGAAACGTGGAAGACATCGTGGACTCTGGAGAGATGCGGAGGTAGTTCCAACTGGTAGGCAACTTCTCCTCGTTTGGCGAGAATGCGAAAAGGTCCAATGTAACGAGGAGCCAATTTGCCTTTGATACCGAAACGATGGGTTCCCTTCAGAGGGGTGACCCGAAGATAAGCCTTCTCGTCAACTTCGAAAGTCATAGCCTTATGTTTTCGGTCATATTGACTCTTTTGACGAGATTGGGCTGTTTTCAACTTTTCACGAACGATGCGAACTTGTTCTTCTACTTCCTGAATCATATCCGGGCCAAAGAATTGTCTTTCCCCGGTCTCTGACCAGTTAAGGGGTGTTCGACACCGTCGTCCATAGAGAACTTCAAAAGGGGCTTTACCCAGGCTAGATTGATAGCTGTTGTTGTAAGCGAATTCGGCAAATGGAAGGCACTTTTCCCAGTCCATTCCGAATGAGATAACAGAGGCTCGAAGCATGTCTTCTAGAATCTGGTTGACGCGTTCCACTTGACCGCTCGACTGAGGGTGGAAGGTGGTGCTAAAGGAGAGACGGGTTCCTATAGCATTTTGGAAACTTTCCCAAAATCGAGAGGTGAAAAGACTTCCTCGATCCGAGTTAATTTCCAAAGGAACACCATGGAGAGACACTATTCGGGAGATGTATAAGTCTGCCAGCTGACTAGCGGTTATACTCTCACGAACAGGTAAGAAATGGGCTACTTTGGAAAGACGATCGACCATGACGAAGATAGCATTATTCCCTCTCTTAGTCCTGGGAAAACCGGTAATGAAATCCATACCAATTTTATCCCATTTCCATTCAGGAATAGCTAGGGGTTGAAGGGTGCCAGTAGGCCGTTGATGCTCTGCTTTTACACGACGACAGACGTCGCAATTAGCAATATACTGAGCAATTTCTCTCTTCATCCTAGTCCACCAGAACCTCTGGCGTAGGTCCTGATACATCTTAGTACTACCGGGATGAATGGTGAGAGGAGATTCATGAGCCTCCTTAAGGATCAACTGCCGTAGATGCTGGTTCTTGGGAACCACTAGACGGTTCTCAAAGTACACAACACCATGATCATTGGTGGAGAAACAACTAGCACCTCCGCTAGCAATGTTCTCCTTGATCTTAGCTATTCCCTTATCTCGCTTCTGGGCAGCAATGATTTGATCCGTAAGAGTAGGTTTCGCCACCAAGGTGGAAAGAAATCCTTGAGGAACAATGTGAAGGTTAAGCTTCCGAAATTCCTCATGGAGAAGCGGTTGACTTTGTTGTAACACCAGATTGTTACAATAAGATTTACGACTTAGCGCATCAGCCATGACGTTGGCTTTCCCTGGGGTGTAGGTTATTCCTAAGTCGAAGTCTGTGATCAATTCAACCCAACGTCTTTGCCTGAGATTCAGATCCGGTTGGGTGAAAATGTACTTCAGACTTTGGTGATCAGTGAATATTTCGCAACGATTACCGAGGAGGTAATGTCGCCAGGTCTTAAGTGCATAGACTACAGCTGCAAGCTCTAGATCATGAGTAGGATAATTCTCCTCGTGTGGGTGCAATTGCCGTGAAGCATAGGCAATTACGTGTCGATCTTGCATGAGAATGCAACCCAGTCCTTGTCGCGAGGCGTCGCAGTAGATAACAAAGTCTTTGGAGAGGTCTGGTGGTACCAGTACGGGAGCAGAAGTCAGGCGTCTTTTCAGTTCCTGAAAGCTGTGCTCACATTGTGGAGTCCACTCGAACTTCTTATCTTTCTTGAGGAGTTCGGTTAGAGGTTTGGCAACCTTGGAGAAGTTCTCGACAAAGCGACGACAATAGCTCGCTAAGCCTAGAAAACTCCGAACTTGCTTGACCGATTCAGGTGGAGTCCAATTAAGGACGGCTTGAACTCGCTCAGGGTTAACGGCAATACCTCTACCAGATATTACATGACCCAGGTAGGTCACTTCTGACAACCAGAATTCACATTTAGAAAATTTGGCATAAAGGCGATGCTCTCGAAGTTTCTGCAACACTAGCCTTAGATGTTCGGCATGTTCTTCCTCGTTCTTGGAGTAGATGAGTATATCATCGAGGTAAACCATGACGAATTTATCCAAATACTCCATGAAGATTGAGTTCATTAACCGAGAAAAGGTGGCTGGAGCGTTGGTTAAACCGAAGGACATGACGGTGTACTCGTATTGGCCGTAACGAGTAACAAAGGCCGTTTTAGGGATGTCCCCGTTTCTGATTTTGATTTGATGGTAGCCCAACCTCAAATCCATCTTGGAGAAGACTGAGGATCCAGCGAGCTGATCATACAGGTCGTTGATCCTGGGAGGCGGATATTTGTTCTTGATTGTGACCAAATTGACAGGTCGGTAATCTACAACCATCCGGTCCGTACCATCCTTCTTCTTGACGAATAGGACGGGGCAAGCCCACAGAGAAGAGCTAGGTCGGATGAAACCCTTTTTCAAGGACTCATCGAGTTGTTTCTTAAGCTCGGCTAGTTCTAGGGGTGCCATCTTATAAGGTCTTCTAGCAATCGGAACGGTTCCTGGAATGAGGTCTATTACGAACTCAACATCCCTGTCAGGTGGAACACCTGGCAATTCCTCTGGAAAGACATCCGGGAAGTCACGGACTACCGGAACGTCCTCAAGGTCTGGCAAAGGGCTGGCGTTAAGAGAATATAATTGTCGCTTAGCTATTCGGGTCAAGACATTGACTATCTTTCCCGAAGGATGGGTGAGTTGAACAGTCCTAGAGAAGCAATCGATTTGGGCATGATGAGCCGACATCCAGTCCATACCCAAAATGATATTAATATCTGAAGATTTAAGGGCTATCAAAGACGCGAGGAAAACAAGTCTGTCGACTTGGATTTCATTTCCATGGCTTACTCGAGAAGTTTGCCATTTGGATCCCGGAGTTTGAATTACCATAGAGGTTGGCATATCACCGAATGCGACGTTATGCGAACGAGCATAATTTTCAGACATAAAAGAATGAGAGGCTCCTGTATTGAAAAGGACAGATGCCGGGTGGCAATTGACAAGAAGCGTACCGAGAACGACGTTGGGATCCTCTTGAGCTTCTTCGGCAGAGATACAGTTGACATGGCCACGTGAAGCGGTGACCGGCTTGGCGTGGAATATTTTTCCTGTCGGCTTGCCACGGCCAACAGCTTTAGCAGATTGATTGGGGTTGGTCTGGGGACACTCACGCATATAGTGACCAGATTCCCCACACTTGAAACAAGTCACGGAACTGGTACGTGGAGGAGCATTGTTAGTTGGACCTCCATAGGGCTTGGCTGGAGCAGACTGTTGAACGGGGCGAGGCGCCTGGAAGGATGGCCTCGGTGTGAACCTGGGTGGCAGGGCGGTGTTGGGTTCCCACACGCGGCGCTTCTGAGGACCAGCACCCGATGAGGAACCCATGTCACGGCCATGCTTGCGTGTTGCGTCATAGTCAGTCTGACCAGTTTCAGCACTGATGGCTTTGTTGACAAGTTTCTGAAAAGATGTGCACTCATGCAGACGGAGGTCGCGGCGAAGCTCAGGACTAAGGCCCTTACGGAACCTTGCTTGCTTCTTGGCATCAGTAGACACTTCCTCAGTTGCATATCGTGCGAGATTACCAAACTCCCTGCTGTAAGCATCCACAGAAAGTCGGCCTTGGGTGAAACTGCAAAATTCTTCACGTTTACGGTCCATGAGACCCTCCGGAATGTGATGTTCACGGAAAGCCTCGCTGAATTCAGCCCAAGTAGTGACATGGCCCACCGGGCGCATAGCTCCATAATTCTCCCACCATAGACTGGCGGGGCCTTCAAGATGATATGCAGCAAAGGTGACCTTGTCAGCCTCCGCTACCAGCGCGGAACGCAGTTTGTGAGAGATACTGCGAAGCCAGTCATCAGCGTCGAGAGGCTCGACGGAGTGGTGGAACGTGGGTGGATGTAATTTGATAAAATCACTGAGTGACACCATGTTAGTCCTCTGACGGTGTGCTGTGTTCTGTTCAATACGCTCCAACAAACGGTTGGTCTCCCGCTTGTTTCTCTCAGCTTCCATCATAACCTCGGCTAGTGAAGGAGGATGAGGCAGATTTGCATCCCTGGCTTCACTGCCTTCGGCCTGCTCTTGAGAAGCAGGGTTAGCGCGCGTGTTGACCATCCTAGGTAAACAAGACAATGATTTAGTCAGGTTGATAAAATTCCGACATAGGGTAGAAATGTAAGGAATAACTCGAAATGCAAGATGATCATCCGTATGACATGGTAGATACAGAAACTGCTTCTTTTATTCCATCGTCATACACACCATACAGGGTTTAGTACAAGACCAAACAAAGTACTATTACGGTGAAAGAGGATTACATCTCATCGGAGGCATTCCAAGCTCCTATACATTATTTTTCTACACCTCCGGAAGGAGTACAAACTAGGTCATATCCCACGAGTCACGCGGGACAATAGACGACACAGCTAGTGCGAACTAGTGATACTACCACTAACTCAGACCGATCCGTAGTAGTCCTCGTAGAAATCACCTCCATAGCCTGGAAGCTCAACATGATCATCCGGAAACAGACGATCTCGCGGAGCTTGTGGACCATAGGGGCTAGGATGAGGCCTTGGACCAACAAACGGTGGCCTGCGGGGACCGCGAGGTGGGGTGATGCCTCCTACATCACGCCAAACCATCACGTCTGGCAGAGCAGATCTCACAGGATAGAGATCGCGCATATCTGAATATCCAGCTTGCACCGCCGGTGCGAACCGAGTCAAAGTGGCCCAGTGGTCAGCACGGGTATTGAAGAGCTCTAACCTCAAGGCCCGATTTTCACGGTCCTTATCCTCGAGCATCTCAGCAGTGGTGCGAGTCCGTGAATCCTCCTGAGTGGGGTCAGCATAAATAGCCTAGAGATACCCTTGTGCTCCCGGAAGTGATCCTGGCATATACCGGAAATCAGAGTCCCGAAATAGACCAGATCTGACTCGCATAATGGTCATCATAGAGTAGGCGGCGTCCTGCACAGCCATCTCAATAGTAACCCCGAGACCATAGGAGCAGTGAAGAGGCTCGGTGGATCCAGGATAAGATGGAAATATCCTGACAGTGCAGAGATACTGGCTTTGATTAAAGTCTCAGAATTGCTCTTCGACCGTGTACTCAGGATACCAGCGGTATCCAGCCTCAATCATTACCCTGACCAACTTGGCAGTATGGCCGGGTACATCTAGGCATCGAGTCAGGCGAACCACTTGATTGAGGTCGCGAGTGGCCATCTGAAAGCACAATCATAATGCAAAGGCATTAGAATTTCTAGCGAAATTTTGGCAGCATAACAGCTGTAAATGCTCAAGAAGGATTTTGAGACATTTGACAAAGGATTTCATACACACTCAACATCATCATATCAAAGTTCTGAATCCATTCTAACAACATAATGTGGTAGTAGAACTGGACTAGGTTTGTATCCATCAAACTTATAAGGTACTACTGATTAGTAACACGTGATCCTGATAGAGAGAATAGATCCTAATTCCTTAACCCCCGGTAGAAGAATGGACTGACTCAGATCAGAATGTCATAAGATAAAGGAGTAAAAAGAGCCTTACATTCCAACCCACAAACAATTCCCCTACATATAACTAAAGAATTTCTAGACTCAACTTCGACCAGTTTGACTTGGAGAACCTACAGGCAGTCCTGCTCTGATACCAACGCTGTCAGGACCCCGACTCGATGTCACATCGATCTAGCCGGTAACACCTCATATCACCTTGCGGCCTCACGCACGGTATCCCCACGGGTGTCGCCTTACCTTTGCCCGGGACCGTTTGCGCATTTTGGCTCACGTATATGATAGTGTCGCTAGCATCCATATGATAAAGAGCCCGGGCTGACATGACTAGTCGTAAACCCAAAGTGGCACAGACTTATAGGGACAGGCATCCATGACCCAGCTTCGAACGTGTCGGTCATCAGCAAATGGGTCCGGGCTGTAGCACTGGGCTAGCAGGACTCCGGTAAACCGGGCTGTAGCGGGCTAACAGGACTCCGGTACTCAAAGCGTGACATTTCCCCGAAGGGACAGACACAGGAACGAAGAAGGACACATGCCGGCCAGCCTAAGTGTTCCAGAGCAGTAGCAAGCTACCATGGCTCAGCGGTAACACTAGGAGACATTTCCCGGTAAGAGAGGCTACTAAAGATAAACAACTAGATAGTCAGATCCCACACATACCAAGCATTTCAATCATACACACAATATGCTCGATATGTGCAAATACAACGAAGCATCACAACATGACTCTA
>NC_041384.1:119468077-119535142 GCF_002162155.2 Triticum dicoccoides | reverse complement strand
CGAGCGCTCGGGGCTCGGCTGCTCGATGAAGTGGACAGCGGCGGAGCTCCTGGACACGGTGGCACGGCGTGGGGTGGACGGAGGGCGTGCCTACGGCGAGGGGGTGGCGGCGATGGCGTCGGCCATGGCTGGGGTGTGCGAGGGGGAGGAGCTGGAGAGGAGAAGGGGTGTCTGGGGGGTTCGGGGGAGAGAGGGAGGCCGATCCACGGCGTTAGCCGGGCGAGGGAGGCGGCGAGGCGGCGAGCAGCTGCGTGGCGAGCTGCGGTGCTCGTCGTCGAGCACCTGCCTGCCTGCCTGGCCGGAAGCAGCTCGCTGGCGCGGTGCTGGGCTGGGCCGGCAGGTGGGCCGGTACTGGGCGACAGGTAAGCTTTTCCCCTTTTTTTCTGTTTCTGTTTTTATTTAATATATCTGCAACTTTGTTGAATTTAATAAAATACCTAGGCAACTTCAAAAATCACCAAATCACTCCTGGTCCATAGTTGGATTATTTCCAACATGAAACATTTTAGTTTGGAGGTATTTGAGCATTTAAATATTTTATATAATTTTAAATGCCCAAATTCAAATATTTATGAATTAATTCAAAAACCCTAGGATGGCCTAGGAAAATGTGCACCACTTTTGGCAGAGGTTCTGAACCAAGACAAAAATGATGGGCATTTTAGAAGGGCATTTCAGGTTCATTGAAAAAGTTTTTAGTAAACCCTAGTTGGTTTCAGAGGGGATTGGGGGTTCTGTCATCCCCATTTCAAGTTTCTGATGAAGAAGTAAACATGATGCAACACTCTAATGTATGGCTAACTAGGATGTGACAGGTATTTTTGTATTTTTGGTTTAATAGATCTGAAAATAAAAGGCAAATAAAAATAGGTCGCAAAGGCAAATAATATGAGAAAGAGACCCGGGGGCCGTAGTTTTCACTAGTGGCTTCTCTCGAGAAAAATATCAAACTGTGGGTAAATGAATTACTGCTGGGCAATTGATAGAATTTCAAATAATCATGACGATATCGAGGCAATGATTATTATATAGGCATCACATTCAAGATTAGTAGACCGACTCATGCCTACATCTACTACTATTACTCGACACATCGACCACTATCCAACATGCATCTAGTGTATTAAGTTAATGGAGAAACGAAGTAAGGCAATAAGAACAATGACATGATGTAGACAAGATCTATTTATGTAGAAATAGACCCCATCGTTTTATCCTTAGTAGCAACGATACATACGTGTCGGTTACCCTTCTGTCACTAGGATCAAGCACCGTAAGATCGAACCCACTACAAAGCACCTCTTTCCATTGCAAGATAAATAGATCAAGTTGGCCAAACAAAACCCAAATATCGGAGAAGAAATACGAGGCTATAAGCAATCATGCATATAAGAGATCAAAAAAACTCAAATAATTTTCATGGATAAAAAGAGGTAGGTCTGATCATAAACTCAAAGTTCATCGGATCCCAACAAACACATCGCAAAAGAATTGCATCATATGGATCTCCAAGAGACCATTGTATTGATAATCAAACGAGAGAGAGGAAACCATCTAACTACTAACTACGGACAGCCAAGGTGGGTTTCTCGAATATTGGGGTATTTATAGAGCAAAGAGGCGGACACTCGTCGACTCCCCTAGGGTTTCTGCAATATTGAGGTATTTATAGAGCAAAGAAGCGGTCAGGGGGGCACTCGAGGTGGGCACAACCCACCAGGGCACGCCTGGGCCCCCAGAATTTTTGATGTGGAATGCTGCCTAACATGTTATCTCATATTCTTTTCTTTATAGCATGAACATTTGGACTTTTATATTATTCAAAGCAATAGTCTAGTTTTGACATGATAACTGATAACTCACAAGTATAGGGGATCAATTGTAGCCTCTTTTGATAAGTAAGAGTGTCGAACCCAACGAGGAGCTAAAGGTAGAACAAATATTCCCTCAAGTTTTATCGACCACCGATACAACTCTACGCACGCTTAACGTTCGCTTTACCTAGAAGAAGTATGAAACTAGAAGTACTTTGTAGGTGTTTTTGGATAGGTTTGCAAGATAATAAAGAGCGCGCAAATAAAAAGTAGGGGCTGTTTGGATAAAGAAACAATAAAGTTAGTATAGAGAGTGTGGAAAAGTGGTGGTAGGAGTTGCGAAATTGCCCCTAAGCAATTGACTACTTTACTAGACCTATAGCAAGTTTTATGTGGGAGAGGCCACTGCTAGCATGTCATCCCTGACTTGGAATTCTATGCACTTATGATTGGAACTATTAGCAAGCGTCCACAACTACTAACGTTCATTAAGGTAAAACCCAACCATAGCATTAAGATATATTTGTCCCCCTTCAATCCCGTATGCATCAATTTCTATGCTAGGTTGAAGCTTCTGTCACTCTTGCCCTCCAATACATAGTCCTATCAATATACAACTAAACCTATGGTGTGATCCACGCACGCGCTCATATGATGGGCATCAAAGGACATCAACATAATCACAAGCAAATTAAATCAATCATAGTAATTCACCAATCACTGGTAGGACAACAAAAATCTACTCAGACATCATAGGGATGGCAACACATCATTGGATAATAATATGAAGCATAAAGCACCATGTTCAAGTAGAGGGTACAACGGGTTGCGGGAGAGTGGACCGCTGTAGATAGAGGGGGGAAGGTGATGGAGATGTTGGTGAAGATGGCAGAGGTGTTAGTGTAGATTGCGGTGATGATGATGGCCCCCGGCGGCGTTCCGGCGCCACCGAAAGTAAGGGGGAGAGAGCCCCCCTTCTTCTTCTTCCTTGACCTTCTCCCTAGGTTGGAGAAGGGTTTGCCCTCTGGTCCATGGTCTCCATGGCGTGGGAGGGGCGAGAGCCCCTCCGAGATTGGATCTGTCTCTCTGTTTCTGCGTTCTGGGATTCTGCCCTTTCATCGTTTCTTATATTCCCGAAGATCCATAATTCCGATTGGGCTGAAATTTTAACACGATCTCTATCCGGATATTAGTTTTCTTGCGGTGAAAGAAGGGCATAAACCGCCTTACGGGGTGGCCACGAGGGCCCAGGGCGCGCCCCCTACCTCATGGCCCCCTCGGGCATCGTCTCGCGTGGATTTTTCTTCCCCAAAATCACATATATTCCAAAAAAATCTCTGTCAGTTTTTATCCCGTTTGGACTCCGTTTGATATGTATTTACTACGAAACAAAAAACATGCAACAAACAGGAACTGGCACTGGGCACTGAATCAATATGTTAGTCCCAAAAATATTATAAAAAAGTTGCCAAAAGTATATGAAAGTTGTATAATATTGGCATGGAACAATCAAAAATTATAGATACGACGGAGACGTATCAGCATCCCCAAGCTTAATTCCTGCTTGTCCTCAAGTAGGTAAATGATAAAAAAGATAACTTTTGATGTGGAATGCTACCTAGCATAATCTTGATCATGTAATCTAATCATGGCATGAATATTAAGACATGAGTGATTCAAGGCAATAGTCTATCATTTGACATTAAGACAATAATACTTCAAGTATACTAATAAAGCAATTATGTCTTTTCAAAATAACAAGGCCAAAGAAAGTTATCCCTACAAAATCATATGGTCTGGCTATGCTCCATCTTCACCACACAAAATATTCAAATCATGCACAACCCCGATGACAAGCCAAGCAGTTGTTTCATACTTTTGACGTTCTCAAACCTTTTCAACTTTCACGCAATACATGAGCGTGAGCCATGGACATAGCACTATGGGTGGAATAGAATATGATGGTGGAGTTTGTGTGGAGAAGACAAAAAAGGAGAAAGTCTCACATCGACGCGGCTAATCAACGGGCTATGGAGATGCCCATCGATTGATGTCAATGTGAGGAGTAGGGATTGCCATGCAACGGATGCACTAGAGCTATAAGTATATGAAAGCTCAAACTGAAACTAAGTGGTGTGCATCCAACTTGCTTGCTCATGAAGACCTCGGGCATTTGAGGAAGCCCATCATCGAAATATACAAGCCAAGTTTTATAATGAAAATTCCCACTAGTATATGAAAGTGATAACTCAATGAGACTCTCTATATGAGGAACATGGTGCTACTTTGAAGCACAAGTGTGGTAAAAGGATAGTAACATTGTCCCTTCTCTCTTTTTCTCTCATTTTTTTGTTTTTTTGTTTTTTTGGTGGGCTTCCTTGGCCTCTCTTTTTATTTGGGCTTCTTTGGCCTCTTTTATTTTGATAACCTCACATGGGACAATGTTCTAATAATGATGATCATCACACTTTTATTTACTTACAACTCAATATTACAACTCGATACTAGAACAAAGATATGACTCTATATGAATGCCTCCAGCGGTGTACCGAGATGTGCAATGATTTAGCATAGCAATGACATCAAGAAACGGATAAGCCATGAAAACATCATGCTAACTATCTTACGATCATGCAAAGCAATATGACAATAAATGCTCAAGTCATGTATATGATGATGATGGAAGTTGCATGGTAATATATCTCAGAATGGCTATGGAAATGCCATAATAGGTAGGTATGGTGGCTATTTTGAGGAAGATATAAGGAGGCTTATGTGTGATAGAGCGTATCGTATCACGAGGTTTGGATGCACCGGCGAAGTTTGCACCAACTCTCGAGGTGAGAAAGGGCAATGCACGGTACTGAAGAGGCTAGCAATGATGAAAGGGTGAGAGTGCGTATAATCCATGGACTCAACATTAGTCATAAAGAACTCACATACTTATTTCAAAAGTTTATTAGCCCTCGAAGCAAAGTACTACTATGCATGCCCTAGGGGGATATATTGGTAGGAAAAGACCATCGCTCGTCCCCGACCGCCACTCATAAGGAAGACAATCAATAAATACCTCATGCTCCAACTTCGTTACATAACAGTTCACCATATGTGCATGCTACGGGACTTGCAAACCTCAACACAAGTATTTCTCAATTTCACAATTACTCAACTAGCACGACTCTAGTATCACCACCTTTATATCGCAAAACTATTGCAAGGAATCAACAGGGCCGGTCCTGAGATTTCCGGGGCCCGGGGCGAGACAACACGGAGGGGCCCTAAAGCCGCATAAACATATGCATATTTTTCTGTTTATTTCAACTGCAAATAAATATTCGGCAGACTATAATTTATGGTGCCTTGTCTTCTTGACTATTAAGAAACCGGGGTCACAAACATTCACAGTAAAAGTTGATCGATCTTGTCAATCTACCCTTGTACTGTATATATTTCTATTGCTAGGTGAACTAGTAGCACTATCATGCCTACTAATTTTTTATCTTCCTATAGTTTTCACTAGTTGTTCTTGAACAACAACTAAAGCTAACTCCTTGGAGTTCCTAGCAGTAGAAATACTATTTTATTTTTGCAGGGAATCCATAGAGGACTTGTATATGCTCTAAAAAATGCCAACAACTCATGTGGGACTCGACTAACTCATATGCATATTTTTCCTCAATTATCAGATGGATTCTTTCTGGATAGCATCTTGCTAATCAACACACAACATATGATATAAGAAATTAAGAGTACTGCTAATTAAATAAAAGTGCTAAGAAAGGCATGGAACAAGGTACATGGATGACTAGAAAAATCAAAATCACAAGATTTTGCTGCTGCGTCACGAACAAAAGTCCAAGTTTCTGTTTTCTAATCCCAATCAATACAAAAAACTGGAGTGTGAGAAAGAGAGATGTACGAGGATAATCTTCAGGAAACGAACGATCTAACAAGAATAGAAAGAAAAAAATTGCGTTGAAGAGAAGATTGATGGGAATCTGGAAACCGCATTACCTTCTTCCACTAATGGTGCCTAGCAGCCAAAAATTACAATTCGACGAGTGGGCGGGGCGCCGTCATTCATGGCATGGCTGATTTGTTGCCAATTGGGTAGAAAGAGTATTAAGCGGAGAAGACTGCACCGCGTGCTAATCCATCAATTAATTTTTGTTTCCTTTTGGAGAATCAATCGACCGCCAAACAATCACACGTATATAGGGAAACCAAATCAATTGGGGGCCCCTTCCTACTCGGGGGCCCAGGGCGGCTGCCCCCCCTCAGGGCCGGCCCTGGGAATCAAACACATCATATTTAGTGATCTACAAGTTTTATGTAGGATTTTATGACTAACCATGTGAATGACCAATTCCTGTCATCTCTCTAAATAGATATAAGTGAAGCAAGAGAGTTTATTTCTTTCTACAAAAGATATGCCCACGCTCTAACAAATATAAGTGAAGCAAACGAGCATTCTATAAATGGCGGTTTTCTATGTGAAGAGGAACATGCAATCCAAACTTCAAATGATATAAGTGAAGCACATGAAGCATTCTATAAAGCCATACTCAAAAGATTTAAGTGAAGTGCAAAGATCATTCTATAAATCAACCAAGGACTATCTCATACTAGCATGGTGCATAAAAGAAAAATGAAAACTAAATGCAAAAGATGCTCCAAGATTGCACATATCGCATGAATGAAACGAATCCGAAAACATACCGATACTTGTTGAAGAAAGATGGGATGCCTTCCGGGGCATCCCCAAGCTTAGACGCTTGAGTATCCTTGAATATTTACTTGGGGTGCCTTGACATCCCCATGCTTGAGCTCTTGCCTCTCTTCCTTCTTCTCACATCGAGACCTCCTCGATCTTCGAACACTTCATCCACACAAAACTCAACAGAAAACTCTAAGTACTGTTGCAAACCAATTCATATTTTGTTTTTGCATTATAGCTACTGTAATATAACTTTTCCATGGCTTAATCCACTGATATGAATCGATAGTTTCATCAAAACAAGCAAACTATGCATCAAAAACAGAATCTGTCTAAAACAGAACAGTCTATAATAATCTGAACATTCACCATACCTATGGTACTCCAAAAATTCTACAAAAATTAGGAAAAATAAAAAATTTGTATATAAAGACAGTGCAAAAAGTTTAAGAACCGTTTGGCATTCCAGTAAAAAATGTAAAATCACACACTACAGCCAAAGTTTCTGTCCTGCACCGTACAAACCAACAAGTAATCTAAAACATCCTAAAGGCAAACCTTGGCACATTATTTTTATTTTTTAACTTTATAAAAGCACTCAACAGAAATAAATGACTCTCTAAAACTTCCGAGTTGTCTCCCTAGCAGCGCTTTCTTTAAAGCCATTAAGCTAGGCATATAGTGCTCAAGTAATGGATCCACCCGGATCCCAAGGTATATCAAAGCTAATGTTAATTAACAATGATTTGGCATTTAGTACTGAGCACAAAGCAACATATATCATGTAATGACGAAGTCTAACTCTCTTCCTATGCATCGGCATGTCTTATAAGAACAATTCATGCACATCAAGTAAAGGCCAATACATAGCATAAGCAGTTTCTTACAATTTTATCGTGTGGGAAACATGAAGAGGTGGAGATATAGTTCCTCTCTCATAATAATTGCAAGTAGGAGAAGTAATCACATACATATTATATCTGTAAAAATCATCATGTGTAGTAGTAAAACGCAACCCATCAATATAATCCTTAACAAGAGTAAACTTCTCCGATATAGTGTAGTTGGGAGAATTCAAAAAGATAATAGGACTATCATGCGTGGGCGCAATAGAAACAATTTCATGTTTAACATAAGGAACTATAGCAAGTTCATCTCCATAAGCATAATTCATATTGGCATCTTGGCCACAAGCATAGCAAGTGTCATCAAAAAGGGATATTTCAAGAGAATCAATGTGATCGTAACAATCATCATAGCATTCATCCTTTGGTAAGCATGAAGGGAAATTAAACATTGTATGGGATAAAGAGTTACTCTCATTAGAAGGTGGGCACGGGTGATCAATCCGCTCTTCCTCCTTTTGTTCTTCGCTCTCCTCCTCATCTTTTTCATCCAATGAGCTCACAATGTCATTAATTTCTTCTTCCATAGACTCCTGCAAAATATTAGTCTCTTCTTGGACAGCGGAGACTCTATCAATAAAATCATCAATATTGGAATTGAATTCATAATTCTCATAGCAATATTTAAGTATAGCAAAATTTTCAGGTCTGTAAACAACATCATCAAGATTTTCACACTCTTTAAACAAAGATTCAATTTCATAAGCACCCATAAAAGCAACAAATTATTCTATTTGTTCCACATCATAGTAATCATATATACCATTAGCATAAAATGCCAAGGTTTTATCATCATTAAATTTGCATGAAAAGGGAAGGTGTGGAGCCTTCATCCTAGAGCAACAAGTATAGTCATATCTCAAACATAGTTCCCGAGCATACCAATGCAACATATGAATTTGATCCCATAATAGTTTCCCTTTTTGAGTCAAGCAATAATCCCTAAAGTATTCACGTTGATCCAATGTGTCTCCCATTACATAATTGAATGGGGTTTTCGCAGGATTATCAAAGTAGTACATAATATTTTTCACATAACCAACATCGAGGGTTTTAGGAGGTTCCCCATCTCCATGAGTAGCAGGTACACCTATTTTTTGGTATTTCATGTTCCATATCCATAACTAAAGTTAGAGAACAACTTACAACAGCAAATAAAAATTACTTAGTGATAAAGCAAACAAGCACGCACGAGAATATTCACCCCACGCTATTGCTCCCCGGCAACGGCGCCAGAAAAAGGTCTTGATAACCCACAAGTATAGGGGATCAATTGTAGACTCTTTCGATAAGTAAGAGTGTCGAACCCAACGAGGAGCTAAAGGTAGAACAAATATTCCCTCAAGTTCTATCGACCACCGATACAACTCTACGCACGCTTAATGTTCGCTTTACCTAGAAGAAGTATGAAACTAGAAGTACTTTGTAGGTGTTTCTGGATAGGTTTGCAAGATAATAAAGAGCGCGTAAATAAAAAGTAGGGGCTGTTTAGATAAAGAAACAATAAAGTTAGTATAGCGAGTGTGGAAAAGTGGTGGTAGGAGTTGTGAAATTGTCCCTAAGCAATTGACTACTTTACTAGACTGATAGCAAGTTTTATGTGGGAGAGGCCACTGCTGGCATGTCATCCCTGACTTGGAATTCTATGCACTTATGATTGTAACTATTAGCAAGCGTCCGCAACTACTAACATTCATTAAGGTAAAACCCAACCATAGCATTAAGATATATTGGCCCCCCTTCAATCCCGTATGCATTAATTTGTATGCTAGGTTGAAGCTTCTGACACTCTTGCCCTCCAATACATAGTCCTATCAACATACAATGAAACCTATGGTGTGATCCACGCGCACGCTCATATGATGGGCACTGTCGGTGTCAAAACCGGCGGATCTCGGGTAGGGGGTCCCAAACTGTGCGTCAAGGCCGGATGGTAACAGGAGACAAGGGACACGATGTTTTTACCCAGGTTCGGGCCCTCTCGATGGAGGTAATACCCTACTCCTACTTGATTAATATTGATGATATGGGTAGTACAAGAGTAGATCTACCACGAGATCAAGGAGGCTAAACCCTAGAAGCTAGCCTATGGTATGATTGTTGTATATGGAGTTGATGTCCTACGGACTACAACCCTCCGGTTTATATAGACACCGGATAGGGTTAGGGTTACACAGAGTCGGTTACAATGGTAGGAGATCTTGAATATCCGCATCGCCAAGCTTGCCTTCCATTCCAAGGAAAGTCCCATCCGGACACGGGACGAAGTCTTCAATCTTGTATCTTCATAGTCCTGGAGTCCGGCTGAAGGTATAGTCCGGCTACCCGAACACCCCCTAATCCAGGACTCCCTCAGTAGCCCCTGAACCAGGCTTCAATGATGATGAGTCCGGCGCGCAGATTGTCTTCGCCATTGCAAGGCGGGTTCCTCCTCCAAGTCCTTCATAGAAGATTGTAAACACCAAGAGTAGTGTCCGGCTCTGCAAAATAAGTTTCCGCATATTGCCATAGAGAGAATAATATTAACACAAATCAAATCTGCTGACGTATTCTGCAGTGCGTCATCACACTACGGCCAAGTCCTTTACTCGAATCGTTTTTACTTTTCCACCTCAGCATGTTTTGCGAGGTGGTTTCCTTGGCACGTCTTGTCAAAGCAGAGATCGTGTACCCCCTTTTACGAGATTCTCATCAATACGGACGTGGGTGACCCAACCGCGCTCGTTAGCACGTTTCCTTGATTAAAGACGAGTCCCAAACGGTTACGGGGAGGGCTCTTGGTATTCAACCTCTTATAAAGAGACCAAGGCCTTACTCCTTTTTTCAATCTCAAGCGAGTTCGCCCGTCGCCTCGAGTTCCAACACCCTAGGCTCCAGATTCCAGGCACTTCGGACCTTAGACAATGTCCGGTTCTGACCTTCAAGGCCGATGGACGCCCTCCTCTGTCTTGGAGGAGGACGTACTAAAGTTGAGGGAGGCTAAGCTCCTGACTGGCGAAATTTCGCATAGGTTGCCTGCTCAAGGGCAGGTCATTCCCAGTCCCCAGCCCAGTGAGAGCATGGTGTTCATGTCTCACTTCCTTCGGGGGTTGGGCTTCCCAATGGATCCCTTTGTGAGGGGACTGCTGTTTTATTACGAGCTAGAATTCCATGACTTAGCTCCGGAGTCCATCCTCCATATCTTCTCGTTTATTGTCGTGTGTGAAGCGTTCCTCCGTGTTACCCCTCACTTCGGATTATGGCTCAAGACCTTCAAAGTGGAGCCGAAGATGATCAAGGGACGGCACGCAGAGTGCGGAGGCGCTGTTATAAGCAAAAATGCTGATGCTCCATGGCCCGAGGGCTCTTTTCAAGAGGAGCTAGGCTTGTGGCAACGAGAGTGGTTTTATATCACCGCTCCCCGGAGCACCAAGTGGGTGGCGCCTCCTGCCTTTCGCTCGGGTCCCCCACCACGGCTAGCGTCATGGGTCAACAAAGGGTTAGATTGGGGTTTGCCCAAAGACGTGCCCTTGTTACAGGGCCGCATTAAGGATCTCTTGGAAGGAGACCTCAGCCTGGTCAAGGTGACGCAGGTCATGCTGATTCGCTGAATATTGCCCGACAAACGTCGCTCCCTTCGCCTGTGGGAGTTTAATCCAGAGGGACCGCGAGCTCTCCATAATTTCATGGGCGCAACGCCCGCGGAGATGTATAAACTGTTCTTCGGATCACAAGAGATGTGTCTGGATTTAACCGAGGACGCAGACCTAAGCTGCAATCGCCCGGAAACTCAAGTAAGCAACCTTGTGCCCGGACCTTCTATCCGTATAATTGTCATAAACTTGCCCCTAAAAGAGCCATCCTTTTAAACAGGAGTGGATAGCGAAGGCAAAGCTGATCAGGTGTCCGGCTCCCCTTCCCGAAACCAGGCCGGATTCCGCGCTGGTCAGGATGCTGGAGATAATGCCTTTGGAGGGAAGCAAGGGGGAGGACAAGGAAACTATGGCCTCCTTGAAGGAGGCTTCTCCGAAGGGAGGAACCGACAATTCCTCTCCTAAGGGGAAGAATAGAGCCGCCTCTGACGACCCGGAAACCATGGCCTCGAAGCGGGGGAAAAAATCCTCGTCAGAGGGTCCGACGCCGGGGAGTTCCTCGGACGGACTACGCCCTCAAGGGGATCAGCCCTCCAGCGAGCCGTAAGTAGAGAAAGATTTTCCTTTTGAGGGATGAGGGAAATCCTTGATTTATATCTGAGAAGATTAACCGAATTTTTACCTTGTAGCTCAGACCTCAGCCCTTCTCAGCAGAGCTCGTCTTCGGGGGATCTCCTTCCGGAGATGATGGAGAGCGGGACGCCTCCCCTGCCGTGCCGCCTAGCGAGGCGGGCGACCCTGAGGTGTCGTCGCGGAGGGTTTCTCCGAATCCGACAGGGGCGGAAGATAGCTATGTGCCCCCCCGAGGTTCTCCGCGTCCGGCCTTCGAAAGAGGTCATGGGACAAGTCCGGCACCGTCTGGTGCTCGGCCGGAGGAGCTAAAGATTCTGCTGGGGCGAGCTTCTATCTCGGAGGAGCACCATGCATTGATGGGCACGGTGATTGAAAGGATCTCATCCGCAGAGAGCGGATTGCATGAGGCCGTCAAAAGTTTACTGACGGGTTTTGAGGTACATTAGATAATGTACACTTTTGTCAGTTGCGCATGAATAAGATGCGCCCTGTGTAGATAGTAGCCCCTGAGACTCTATGCATCGTCAAGAAATGACGACACGCGGAGGATCATAATCCCAGGTCTAATATGTCGCCTTTGAATGTAGGCGGCAGGGTGTCCGGAATCGAGCCGAACTGATGATTTTGCCAAACTAAAGCGACAACTGGACATGGCAGATGCCGACATCGCGCTTGTCAACAAGCGGCTTGAGGCTCAAGGTATGTAATTCCTCGGGCGGCATCAGGTAAGAAGAGTTTTATGCCAGTGTCTTATGATGTTTGTGCTTGACGCAGATGGTGCGGCCGCCGTGGAGAGTCTTAGGGCAGAACTTGCCCGAGCTAAAGAACAAGCCAGAGAAAGTGATGTGGCTGCCAAGAAAGCCCTTGGAGAGCTGAGAGCCGAACAGGCTGCTCATTGCCGAAGCAAGGAAGAGATGGCCGAAAAGTTAAAGAGCGCTGCAGACCATTGCAGACTTCTTGAGAAAGAAGACCAGGCGAAACAGACGGACTTAGAGAAGGCCGTTGCCAATGCCAAGGACGCGTGCTCTGCGATGAGAGCTGCAAAGGAGGAGCTGCGTCAGGCCGAACAGATTGCGGCTGGAAAGCCCTTTATGCTGCGAAGGAAATTTTGCGATCCAAAGTTTGCTCCGTTGGACCGGATGTGGAGTGTGGAGGATACCTATCTGGATTTGGCAGCGAGTGCTGCTGATGCGACCGAACACTTTCGAGATCAGAAAGATCGCGAAGTGGAAAAGCTTTTCTGGTCGCAGTTTCACAATCCAGAGTGTCCACTGGCAGTGGACGATCGTTTGGCTCAATGGGGCGAACTGAATAGGTTGTCCGGACTCGCCATGAAGTACGCCATGGGTCATCTATGGCCGGGGAGATCGGAGCCGAAGAGTTATTTCAGCTTGGTGCAGCAATTCCTTGACGCGGTGCCGCGTATTAATGCAATGAAGAGGTCAGCATGCATAGAGGGCGCAAGGATGGCTCTTGCTCGTGTCAAGACATACTGGGCAGAGATGGAGACCACCGTTGTTGCGTCCCGAGATTCGGACAAAAGCCGAGTACCCTTCGAGCACTATTTTCAGGAAGTCCTTGAAGGCGCTCGTGTAATAGAGACGCATTGCTCGAAAGATGCTATGTTATGATAGCATATGTAATTATAAAGTAATATTTTGATAAACTGTAGTGACCTTTTTATACTTGTGCCTTCAAGTATTGGGAACACCTCCTGTGCGGCCGTTTTAAGATATATATATACAAAATCTGAAAGATGGCAGTCGTTGGCTTCAGCCCCTATGCACATAGTGCGGGGGTGCTCGCAGAAGACGCATTTTCACACTTAACCCAACGTCTTGGTCCTACAAAGGAGGTGATAGCGCAGCGGGCCAGGCAACCGGACTATAATGCTTTAACACTTTCACTTAGCCATAGGAGCTTGACAGTGAGACTATTTAGGTAGCCCCTTGGTGGCGACTGCGCTCGCCCGAGTTCGGGGCGCGTATGTGCCTGACCGGGAAGCGGCCCTTCGTTAAAGAGGAGGAATCCGATAGATTCCGATAGGTCATCGAGTGGCTGACTAGTCTCACGCTACATCATGACAGTCAGTTTTCGGCTTTCTCTACTAAGGTGCTCGCCTGGCCGAATCGGGGCACAATCGCAGTAGTTCTCCTGGTGCTACCTTAGCCGATAGAGCGGAACGTAAGGTAGCCGAACTCAGGAGCCGGGCAACCCAACATTTGACCAAAGACATGATTCGGAGCTGATGCATATAATGCCAAAACTCGCGACGCCGAACACTCCCTAAGGTGTTCGGTCTTAATGAGTGCGGGCGAAACAACACTCTTTATTAAAAAAGCCCCTAGTGTCCAGGTACGTGCAAAAATTCTGACGTGGCCACATGCCAAGACGCCAGCCTCCTCCTTGGTTATATCAGAAAAAACCAGGGGATGTGTAGCAACAAGAGACAGTAAAAAAGGTTTACGCAGGGTCTTAATCTAAAAAGAATCCTTTAGGACGGGTCCCTACTGCACGTCTGCGCTTGTGTCTCCGTTGTGCCGTATCCTGGACGGGCGCCGCACGACGTTCATCTGTAAAAGAGAGGAACTGAGTTGAAAACGGGTTGTGCCAAACAAAAGTTTAAAATAAACAAAGTATAAAGTAAAATATATAAAATTGAGCTTTATTGTCTCTTATTGTATATGCATGGAGCCCCTAGTGCGGGGGTATATGGCCACTAAGCCTGCATCAATGATGATTTTGTACCGAACTCGTCTATCCGCGTTCGTGGTCTTTAATGACCTATTTCGAAGTTTTTTGGCCGGTGAGGCCATTTTACTGTGGGGCTGTCAAAGCGGCCGCACAGTCCTCCGCTTGGGGAGGCGCACTTTAGTGCTTCCCCTTCAAAGAGATGTTGCCTCGTGGACCGGTCATCTTAAGCGTGAGAGATGCATAATGCGGTATTGCGTTAAAGCGAGCGAAAGCTTCGCGTCCCAGTAGTGCTTGATAGCGACTTGAGAACGGGACGATATGGAAGGTCAGCTTTTTGCGGCGGAAGTTATCGGCAGAGCCGAATATAACTTTGAGCCGGAGAAAACCCATACAATGGGTGTCCGGACCAGGTGTTACCCCTTGAAAGGAGGTTTTGCTGCGGCAGATTCTTGCTGGGTTTATCCCCATGTGATGGATTGTATCCTGATATATCAGGTTTAGTCCACTGCCGCCGTCCATAAGGACATTTGAAAACTGGAGTCCGCCAATTATTGGATCGAGTATCAAGGCAGTCTAGCCTCCATTCTTGATATTTCTAGAATAATCTAGCTGATCGGAGATGATTGGTTTTGACAACCAGTGGTGGGACCCTTTGGGGATAGGTCGTGTGGTGCGTACCTTTATGGGCGCCACACGTTTTGTTATGTGAAGTAACTTCACTGTTTTTACTTCTTGTGGGAAGTTCTTTTGTTTCCTAGTGCTCTGCTTTTGGGGTTTGTCCTCGTCTTCGCTTGGTGTGTCGAGCCCCTTGTGTTCGGCATTGAGTCTGCCGGATTGTTTGAAAACCCAACAATCTCTATGGGTATGGTTAGCAGGCTTCCCGGGAGTACTGTGTATCTGACATATCATGTCCAGGATTTTATTTAAGTTGGATGGATCGTCCCTGTTATCCTGGAGGGGCGGTTTTGTCTGATTTTGTCGTGAGCCTTTGAATCCGGCATTGACTGCCGTGCTCTTCGGACTTTTTTCCTTAGTCCGGCGACGGTCCTTGTTGTGTCGCAGTTTTCCGTTTCCATCCCTTGTTTCGGATGTACTTGGGTCGCTGGGGCTGCACCTTGCCAACCAACTGTCCTCTCCTGCACAAAAGCGGGTCATGAGGCTTGTTAGTGCGGCCATTGTTCTTTGCTTTTCTTGGCCGAGGTGTCTGGCGAGCCATTCGTCTCGGACGTTATGCCTGAAAGCTGCTAAGGCTTCGGTGTCCGGACAGTCGACTATCTGATTCTTTTTAGTGAGGAATCTATTCTAGAACTGCCGAGCTGATTCTCCGGGCTGTTGAGTTATGTGACTAAGATCGTCTGCATCCGGAGGGCGGACATAGGTCCCTTGAAAATTTGCTTGGAAAGCATCCTCGAGCTCTTCCCAACTTCCAATTGTGTTTTCAGGAAGGCTTTTAAGCCAATGCCGGGCTGGCCCTTTAAGCTTAAGGGGTAAATATTTTATGGCATGGAGATCATCTCCTCTAGCCATGTGTATGTGGATGATATAATCCTCGATCCAGACTCCAGGGTCTGTTGTTCCATCATATGCCTCTATGTTTACGGGTTTGAATCCCTCTGGAAATTCATAGTCCAGGACCTCATCGGTGAAACATAGGGGGTGTGCCGAATTCTGATGATGGCTTTATTGCATTGCTTACAAGAGCTTGCTTTCTTGGCCCATAAATGGACCTAACTGGGCCATGATGCGAATCCTTAGGTGGGTCGCATGCCGATTTAAGTGCGGCGCCGCTTGCCGCTTTATGGGGTCGTCTATCTGACCGTGTGGCTTTCTTATTTTTTGAATGCGAGGGCTCTAGGGCCTCTTCGTCGAATTCAGGCAGTAGCTTTCTTTTCGGATAGCTTTTAGTGCGGCGACCGTCGCCGTATTTATCTGCGGTATTGATTACTTTGCTCCATCTAATCCGGAGTGCATCTTCCGCTGTTTTTAGCTTCCGCTCCTGCTTTTTCAGGCTGCATGCAGTTGCAACGAGCCTCTTGTGGAGATTCTTCTGCTCCATGGGTTTATCCGGCGTGAGGTCGTCCAGAATGCCGTTTTCGCCGGAGGAGGGATGTTCGGTTTCTCTATCCGTGTTGCCCTGTTCGGACGGTTTCTCTAGGGCCTGCTCGTTGTCTACCGGCTCGTCCTGCTCTATGGCTGGGTTTTTATCGAGGCGGGGCTTGGGTCGGCGTTTACGCCGACGCTTTGATTGCTTTTCGGGGGGTCGATCTCCCATTCCATCCCCTTTTTCCTCGTTGTCGCTTCCTTTAGGGGTATCCACCATGTACACTTCGTGAGATGAGGTGGTTGTCCAATGCCCTATGGGCGTTGGTTCATCGGTATCTCCTACATCGTCATCCATGCTGTCGATGTCTTCGGAGTCGAAGTTGAGCACGTCGTTTAAATTGTCGACAGTGGCTACCAAGTGGGTGGTGGGTGGGCTTTGAATTTCTTCATCGTCCGTATCCCATCCTCGCTGACCGCAGTTCGGCCAGGGCTCTCCTGATAAAGAGAGAGACTTGAGAGAATTCAGGATATCGCCAAAAGGCGAGTGCTGAAAGATGTCCGCGGCGGTGAACTCCATTATTGGCGCCCAATCGGATTCGATCGGCAGGGGCGCGGGGGGGTCGGAGTCCGGAGAGGAGTCCGGATCCTCGGAGTCGTGAGTCATGCAGAGTGTGGGGCCGGCGTTTGGCTCGATCGCCTTTGAGATCACAGCCCCCGAGGTGACGTGCAACCGCTCATCCTCGATTGACACAACTGGCTCCGAATTAAGGGTCAGAGCTGGTGTGTTTGCGGCCTCCGGGATACTGTTCGGTGACAGAGCTAGATCATGCCCCGCGAGACAGTGCGGCGCGCTTGGTTGTGGCTCGAATCCGTCGAAGATCAAATCTCCACGGATGCCTTCCATGTAGTTTAGGCTTCCAAACCTGACTTGATGGCCAGGGGCGTAGCTTTCGATCTGCTCCAGGTGGCCAAGCGAATTGGCCCGCAGTGCAAAGCCGCCGAAGACGAAGATCTGTCCGGGGAGAAAAGTCTCACCCTGGACCGCATTGTTGTTGATGATCAAAGGAGCCATCGGGCCTAAAGGCGACGACACAGAGGAACTCTCAATGAAAGCACCAATGTCGGTGTCAAAACCGGCGGATCTCGGGTAGGGGGTCCCGAACTGTGCGTCAAGGCCGGATGGTAACAGGAGACAAGGGACACGATGTTTTTACCTAGGTCCGGGCCCTCTCGATGGAGGTAATACCCTACTCCTGCTTGATTAATATCGATGATATGGGTATTACAAGAGTAGATCTACCACGATATCAAGGAGGCTAAACCCTAGAAGCTAGCCTATGGTATGATTGTTGTATATGGAGTTGATGTCCTATGGACTACAACCCTCCGGTTTATATAGACACCGAATAGGGTTAGGGTTACACAGAGTCGGTTACAATGGTAGGAGATCTTGAATATCCGCATCGCCAATCTTGCCTTCCACACCAAGGAAAGTCCCATCTGGACACGGGACGAAGTCTTCAATCTTGTATCTTCATAGTCCTGGAGTCCGGCTGAAGGTATAGTCCGGCTACCCGAACACCCCCTAATCCAGGACTCCCTCAGGCACCAAAGGACAACAACATAACCACAAGCAAATTAAATCAATCGTAGTAATTCACCAATCACTGGTAGCACAACGAAAATCTACTCATACATCATAGGATGGCAACACATCATTGGATAATAATATGAAGCATAAAGCACCATGTTCAAGTAGAGGGTACAACAGGCTGCGGGAGAGTGGACCGCTGTAGATAGAGGGGGGAAGGTGATGGAGATGTTGGTGAAGATGGCAGAGGTGTTGGTGTAGATTGCGGTGATGATGATGGCCCCCGGTGGCGTTCCGGCGCCACCGGAAGCGAGGGGGAGAGAGCCCCCTTTATTCTTCTTCCTTGACCTTCTCCCCATGTGGGAGAAGGGTTTCCCCTCTGGTACATGGTCTCCATGGCGTGGGAGGGGCGAGAGCCTCTCCGAGATTGGATCTGTCTCTCTGTTTCTGTGTTCTGGGATTCTGCCCTTTCACCGTTTCTTATATTCCCGAAGATCCGTAACTCCAATTGGGCTGACATTTTAACACGATCTCTATCTGGATATTAGCTTTCTTGCGTCGAAAGAAGGGCATCAACTGCCTTACGGGGTGGCCATGAGGGCCCAGGGCGCGCCTGACCCCCTGGGGCGCGCCCCCTGCCTCGTGGCCCCCTCGGGCATCATCTCACGTGGATTTTTCTTCCCAAAAGTCACATATATTCCAAAAACAATCTCCGTCAGTTTTTATCCCGTTTGGACTTCGTTTGATATGGATTTACTGCGAAACAAAAAACATGCAACAAATAGGAACTGGCACTGGGCACTGGATCAATATGTTAGTCCCAAAAATATTATAAAAAGTTGCCAAAAGTATATGAAAGTTGTATAATATTGGCATGGAACAATCAAAAATTATAGATACGACGAAGACGTATTAATAACTTAAATACTCAAGCATACCAACAAGCAACCATGTATTTCAAAATATCAATGCTAAAATAAGCTATCCCTAGCCCATCATGCTCAATCATTAATCCATTCATGAAACACACTCGCATGTTTATTACACCCAATGCTCAAGTACGATCATAGTGCCCCATAGTTTGTGCTTTTATAAGAGTAGATGGAGACTCAAATTCAAAATAAAAAATGCATAAAGTAAAAGAAAGGCCCTTCGCAGAGGGAAGTAGGGATTTGTAGAGGTGCCAGAGCTCAAAGCGGAAATTGAGAGATAAAAATATTTTGAGAGGCATACTTTTCCCACCAACGAAAACGACTTAGAGTTCCCAACACTTTTCCATGCTAGATATATCATAGATGGTTCCCAAACAGAAATTAAACTTTATTCATTTTTTTACCATACTTTCACTTTCCATGGCTAACCGTATCCACGGGTGCCTTCCATACAAACACTTTACAAGGAATTTATTATTTGACAACATAAAGTAAATTCATTTTTCATTTCGTGACTAGGCATCGCAAACACCTTTGCCTTACTCTCATGCAATGGCAAGTGAATAAACACTCATCATGAGAATAACACATCTAGCATGGAAAATATTAGCCACCCCTCACCGCCTCGCGAGCGGTACGAGCACACAAAAGAGATTTATTTTGAATATTAGAGATGGCACATACAAATTTGCTTAGAACGGCAAAAGAATACCGCATATAGGTAGGTATAGTGGACTCTGATACGTCTCCAACGTATCTACAATTTATGAAGTATTCATGCCAATATATTATCATTCTTGGATGTTTTACAATCATTTTATAGCAACTTTATATCATTTTTTGGGACTAACCTATTGACCCAGTGCCCAGTGCCAGTTGTTGTTTTTTGCTTGTTTTTTACATTGCAGAAAATCAATATTAAACGGAGTCCAAACACCGCAATTTTTTTTGTGGATTTTTGATGGACCGGAAGACTCCCGATGGGCCAAAGCAGCACCTGGAGGGCGAGGGGGGCACAACCCACCAGGGCGCGCGAGGGCCCCCTGGCGCGCCCAGGTGGGTTGTGCCCACCTCGGTGGCCTCCTGCACCCCTTCTTTGCACTATAAATTCCCAAATATTTCGAAATCCTTCGGGGTTAACCTAGATCAGAAGTTCCAAAGCCGCAAGGCTATGTAGCCACCAAAAACCAATCTAAACCCTTTCCGGCACCCAGCCGGAGGGGGGGAATCATCTCCGGTGGCCATCTTCATCATCCCGGCGGCCACCACGATGAGGAGGGAGTAGTCCACCCTCGGGGCTGAGGGTTTGTACCAGTAGCTATGTGATTAACCTCTCTCTCTCATGATCTATATCATGGGCTTTGTTAATATAGTCAGATCATACGATGTTTCTCCCCTCTACACCCTTGTTGTGATGAATTGAATCTTTATCCTTTGAAGTTTTGTCTTGTCGGATTGAATATTCAAATATGAGAACACATGATGTAGGTCTTGCAGTATGAATACTGGAGGTGACAATGGGGTATCATATTGATTCACTTGATATGTGTTTTGGCATTCAACTCGTGGATTTCCGCGGTGACATTGGGATAGTCTATGCATAGGGGTTGATACACATTCTTATTATCTATTCTCCGATAGAAACTTTGGGGGTCTCCTTGTAGTTCTTTGTGTGGATTGAGTATTATGAATATGAATATGCTTTGGTGTTATTCTAGTACGAACTCTAGGATAGATCGAACGGAAAAAATAGCTTTGCGTTATTTTAGTACGAATTCTTGAATAGATCAAACAGAAAGAATAGCTTTGAGGTGGTTTTGTACCCTACAAACAATTTCTATCCTTTGTTCTCCGCTAATAGGAACTCGAGAGTGATTCTTTATTGCACTTTGAGGGATAATCATATGATCCAACTATGTTAGCATTGTTGAGAGGTTGCACTAGTGAAAGTACGGACCCTAGGCCTCATTTTCAAGCATTGCATTACCGTTTTTGTGCCCGTCTACTATTTGCTACCTTGCTGTTTTTATTTATTCAGATTATAAAAATATATTTCTACCATCCATATTGCACTTTTATCACCATCTCTTCGCCGAACTAGTGCACCTATACAATTTGCCATTGTATTGGGTGTGTTGGGGACATAAGAGATTTCTTGTATTTGGTTGCAGGGTCGTTTGAGAGAGACCATCTTCATTCTACACCTCTCACGGATTAATAAACCTTAGGTCATCCACTTGAGGGAAAATTGCTACTGGCCTACAAAACTTTGCGATTGGAGGCCCAACATGTGTCTACAAGAATAAAGTTGCGCAGTAGACATCAAGCTCTTTTCTGGCGTCGTTGCTAGGGAGGTGAGCGCTTGAAGGTATATCTTTAGATCTTGCAATCGGATCTTTTATTTTCTTGTTTTATCACTAGTTTGGTTTATAAAAACAAAACAAAAAATGGAATTGAGGTTGCATCATATTATTCATCTTTATAATGTATTTCGTGAAAATGATGGAAAGGAAAATTATGCTCAATTGGTAGAAGAAGAATTCAGTACAATGTTTGGTATAAATGATGAGCATGATTGCAATGTTGTTAGTATGAATTCTTTGAATATCCATGATGCTAATGATATGCAAAGCTATAAGCTTGGGGATGCTATGTTTTATGAAGATGATATTTTTTGTCCCACAATATTTGATGTGCAAATTTGTTATAATGATTGCATGCATCCTATTTATGATGATTATAATGATGAAAGTGAATTTAGAGAGGTCGTGACTTTATTTAGTGATGAATCCACCATTTTGGATGAGGCTTCAATTGATTATGATAACAAAGTTGCTATATATTATGATTATGGTGATGACATGTATGCTATAAAGAATAATGATAACCATGAAACTTGTCATCATTATTTTAATTTTTACTCTCATGATAGTTACTTTGTTGAGTTTGCTCCCACTACTATTCATGAGAATAAATTTGCTTGTGTGGAGAGTAATAAAATTCCTATGCTTGTGGATCATGAAAAGAATGCTTTATGTGATAGTTATATTGTTGAATTTATTCATGGTGCTACTGAAAATTATTATGAGAGAGGAACATATGCTTCTACACATCTCAATAATATCAAGTTTTCTCTCTTTATGTTGAAAGTTTTGAAGTTGCACTTGTTTTGCCTTCCTATGCTAGTTGCTTCTTGCTGCCATAATTTGTTTGCTCACAAAATCTCTATGCATAGGAAGTGGGTTAGACTTAAATGTGCTTGCCATGTGATTCATGATTCTCTCTTTATGTTTCAATTCTTATCTTTTATGCGAGCATCATTGAAACCATCATGCCTAGCTAAAAAGGCATTAAAGAAAAGCGCTTGTTGGGAGACAACCCAACACTTTTACCTACTGTTTTGTATGTCCACATGATTAGGCTACTTTAGTAATCATGTTTTATTGCTTTTGTTTCAATAAAGTGCCAAGTAAGACCTTTGGGATGGCTTACGGTGATAGTTCATTTGATCTTGCTGAAAAACAGAAACTTTTGTGCTCAGGAAAAAAATTCTCCTTTTTAATAGAAGCGTGATAAAATATGATTATTTTTGCAGAAGATTAATAGACAAATTACCCAGGTTTTCCTATTTTTATGAATTTTTTGGAGTAGTAGAAGTATGGTTTGAGTATAGATTACTACAGACTGTTCTGTTTTTTGACAGATTCTGTTTTCAATGCATAGTTTGCTTGTTTTCTAGTTTCTATGGCTTATATTGCTCAATATAAATTTTAGAGATGATATGATACAGTAGGCATTGTGTGAGAAAAATTATGAATCTTGTCTTTGGCATTACCAAAAGTGGAATGGTTTGCTCTTTATCATACTAACCTATCTCACAAAGTTCCGTTAAGTTTTGTGTGATTGAAGTTTTCAAGTTTTGGGTGAGATATCGATATGAGCAGAATAAGGGGTGACAAGAACATAAGCTTGGGGATTCCCAAGGCACTCCCAATAAAATATTCAAGAAAGATCCAAGCAACTAAGCTTGGGGATGCCCCGGAAGGCATCCCCTCTTTCGTCTCCAACATTATCGGTAACCTCACTTGGAGCTATGTTTTCATTCATCACGTGATATGTGTTTTGCTTGGAGCCTCAATTTATTTTAATATGATTTGCTTTATGTTATTTAGATTAATGTTTTTCATCTTTTATTTCAATAAAAGTGGGAATGATAGCCTTTGCCATGCTTAGTTTGTAAGTATACATGTTGCTGTTTGAAAACAGAAAGTTTACCGCTGTTGCAAAAATTCCCTAGAAAAGTCAGAATGTGATAAAATGTCGAAACTTTTTGCAAAATGAGCGCTGATAAATTTTCTACAGTGTGCTAAATTTTCATAACTTTTGGAGTTAGGGAAGTATTTATACTCTTGCATTCTTTACAGACTGTACTGTTTTGGCAGATTCCTGTTATGTTTGCATTGTTTGCATATGTTTGCTTGTTTAATGATTCTATTTGAGGATAGGAGTAGTAAATATGTAGAGGCATTTAGTATGCAATATTTAATAATAATTTTAGTGACTTTCTACAGTAGAGAATGATAAGGTTTTTGCATTGGTTTATACTAACTTATCTCACGAGTTCTTGTTGAGTTTTATGTGGATGAAGTTTTTAAGATTTAGGGAAACCGTGATACAAAAGGAATTAAGGAGACACAAAAGCTCAAGATTGGGGATGCCCAAGGCATCCCAAGTTAATATTCCAAGAAGTCTCAAGCATTTAAGCTTGGGGATGCCCCGGTAGGCATCCCACCATTCTTTTTCAACAATTATCAGTTAGTATCGGTTGATCCTAAGTTTTTGCTTCTTCACATGATGTGTGCTATTGTATAAATGTCATTTCGTTTTGTTTTTCTTGCTGTTTTAATAAAATGCTTAGATCTGAAATTTTTAAATAAAATAGAGTCCTCAAATAATTACAGGAAGGCCAAGTAAGCAGCATTCACACCCCGTCAATGAAGCTCTTTTCTATGTCATTTAATCTTGTGCTTCACTTATATCCTATGAGTAAATTGTTGAATAAATTGAATGTCATGAAGTTGAAATCATATCATGCCTAGTGGTAGCTTCACATTGGATTTAGAAAGTGAAATATTTCGAGGCTTGACAATCACAATATTGGTCATACAAGCAATTCACAAATAATTAGTATAAGGAAGAGAACTTTCGCATGCAAATACACTATCATGGAAATCTTTTGTGATTGTGAGCCCCCATCAAAATATTATATACCGAAATTGTTGGCGTTGGACAAGGAAGACAACGTAATGGTTTATGTTTGTTCATATTCACATAGAAATTATATTGTCATAGATCCTTCAACATGTGGTGCTTACCCCCATCTTTGCTAGCCAAAAATTCCGCACCAAGTAGAGATACTACTTGTGCATCCAAAAACCCTTAAACCCAAATCTTATTTTCAAGAGTCCACCATACCTACCTAAGGATTGAGCAAGATCCTTCAAGTAAGTTGTCATCGGTGCAATAAGGCAATAAAAATTGCTTCTAAAAGTGTAAGATCATTTAGTGTAAGAGAAAATTGAGCGTTGTACAAACTTGTGATGGCAAAACAATAAAGTGACAGACTGCATAATAAAGGTTGCTATCACAAGGGGCAATAGAATGTGACGTTCTTTTGCACTAAGGGATTGAGCATGCAAACAAATAAGCACATGGCAACCTCTGCTTCCCTCTGCGAAGGCCTATCTTTTACTTTTATGTATTTACTTTTATGCAAGAGTCAAAGTTCTTCTCTCTATTCCTTTTTATTTTTCTCTTTTGGAAAGCATCATGTGGTGAGGAAAGATCTAGGCACATATGTCTAGTTGAATATGGGTAGAATGAGTTATTATTGTTGACATCACCCTTGAGGTGAATACGCTGGGAGGTGAAATTATAAGCCCCTATCTTTCTATGTGTCCGGTTGAAACGTTTTGTTCATGTGTACAAGGTGAGTGTCAGCAATCATAGAAGACTATATGATGGTTGAGTATGTGGAGCTATTAATTAAACTCTGTTGAATAAATTGAATTGCAATTGCTTGGTGACTAAGAACATTGGTTGTTGGGTTTCAAGAGAATTCATTGTTTGAACCTTAACATGTGAATTGGTTGCCACTATAACATGAGAAGTTTTATAAGAAAGAATTGCTATTATGATGCTAGGAAAAGTGATTGAGATTATCATTGATAAAACTTGTGCACTTTGCTAGCATTCACACTTCATAAATTATTTCTTTTGTCATTTACCTACTCGAGGACGAGTAGGTATTAAGCTTTGGGATGCTGATACATCTCCAACATATCTATAATTTATGAAGTATTCATGCCAATATATTACCATTCTTAGATGTTTTACAATCATTTTATAGCAACTTTATATCATTTTTTGCGACTAACCTATTGACCCAGTGCCAGTTGTTGTTTTTTGTTTGTTTTGTACATCGTAGAAAATCAATATTAAACGAAGTCCAAACACCGCGAAACTTTTTGTGGAATTTTTATGGACCGGAAGACTCCCGATGGGCCAAAGCAGCACCTGAGGGGGGGGGGTGCCCCGAGGGGGGCACAACCCACCAGGGCGCATTAGGGCCTGCTGGCATGCCCAGGTGGGTTGTGCCCATCTCGGTGGCCTCCCACACCACTTCTTTGCACTATAAGTCCCCAAATATTCTAAAATCCTTCGGGGTTAACCTAGATTAGAATAGCCACCAAAAACCAATCTAGACCCTTTCCGGCACCCTGCCGGAGGGGGGAATCATCTCCGGTGGCCATCTTCATCATCCCGGCGGCCACCACGATGAGGAGGGAGTAGTCCACCCTCGGGGCTGAGGGTTTGTACCAGTAGCTATGTGATTAACCTCTCTCTCTCTCTCTCGTGATCTATATCATGGGCTTTGTTAATATATTCAGATCATATGATGTTTCTCCCCTCTACACCCTTGGTGTGATGAACTGAATCTTTACCCTTTGAAGTTTTGTCTTGTCGGATTGAGTATTCAGATATGAGAACACATGATGTATGTCTTGTGGTATGAATACTCGAGGTGACAATGGGGTATCATATTGATTCACTTGATATTTGTTTTGGCATTCAACTCGCGGATTTCCGCTATGACATTGGGATAGTCTATGGATAGGGGTTGATGCATGTTCTTATTATCTTTTCTCCAATAGAAACTTTGGAGTCTCCATGTAGTTCTTTGTGTGGATTGAGTATTATGAATATGAATATGCTTTGGTGTTATTCTAGTACGAACTCTAGGATAGATCGAACGAAAAAAAATAGCTTTGCGTTATTTTAGTACGAACTCTTGAATAGATCGAATGGAAAGAATAGCTTTGAGGTGGTTTCGTACCCTACAAACAATTTCTATCTTTTGTTCTCCGCAAATAGGAACTTGGGAGTGATTCTTTATTGCACCTTGAGGGATAATCATATGATCTAACTATTTTAGCATTGTTGAGAGGTTTGTTATTCCCTTAGTGGTGTCATGTGAACGTCGACTACATGACACTTCACCATATTTGGGCCTAAGGGAATGCATTGTGGAGTAGCAATTAGATGGTGGGTTGCGAGAGTGACAGAAGCTTAAACCCCAGTTTATGCGCTATTCCGTAAGGGACCCATTGGATCCAAAAGTTTAATGCTATGGTTAGAATTTATTCTTAATACTTTTCTTGTAGTTGCGGATGCTTGCGGGAGGGTTAATCACAAGTAGGAGGTTTGTTCAAGTAAGAACAACACCTAAGCATCGGTCCACCCACATATCAAATTATCAAAGTAGCGAACACAAATCAAACCAACATGATGAAAGTGACTAGATAAAATTCCTGTGTACCCTCAAGAATGCTTTGCTTATCATAAGAGACCGTTTTGGCCTGTCCTTTGTGTCGTGGGTTTGTCACGGCAGATGTCCTCGTGAAAGGACTTAGTTGTGGAGCCATCGCAACGGGTTAGCTTAAAGGGGTTAAACCGGACAAGGGGAGACGGGAGTTTATACTAGTTCGGCCCCTTCGATGAAGGTAAAAGCCTACGTCTAGTTGTGATTGGTATTTCTAGGGTTTCGAAGGCTAGGGAGCGAATCCGCTTTGTCCGGCTTTCGAGTTGTTGTTGTCTGTCTCTAAACCGCGGCCGGGTCGTCCCTTTATATACATAGGTTGACACCCGCCGGGCTACAGAGTCCCGAAGCCGGTTTATAAACGTATCCGGTTCGGCCTCTCTCTTTCTATCTTACTATACAAGTTACATGACTGGGCCGGTTTACATTTACATACTGTAACTCGCCTTTGGGCCCTCCGTAAAGTGCCAGCATCTTTACATCTTCATGGGCTTCTAATCTTCAAAGAGTCAACCCGGCTACCCAAGGCTGGTTTACCTTCGGTAGTAATATCCCCAACATTAGGCCCCAGATTGGTTTGAACTTGTTCATATCAATCTTCCACACTTTAGAAAAAATATTCTCTCTTGTCTTCGTTTTTGATCTTGTAAACCGCCGTGATGTCATACTTCAAAATTACGATAAACCGTCCTGACGTCATCCATCCGTTGATATCGGAGATTTCCTTCATTTAATATATATCCAGTTGTCGAGGCGACACCTTTATTAACTTATCCATTTTTTGGACTCCTCAACTCCCACACTTGCCATTTTTCACTTCGCCTTATAAATAGGACCGAGGGGTCATTTTCACCGTTTCCCCCCGTGCCTCTTCGCATCGTCTTCCTCGCACCGCTCAGCCTCTAGAACTCTGCGGCCACCGTCAACCGTCATTTCTGCTCTGACCTCAGTCGCTGCATCGCCTTGAATGCACCAGAGAACTGCGACGCCCTTCCGCTTCCTCACTAGCTCCGGTAAGTTCTCTGCTTTTTTCACCATAGATCTGTTCTAGGGTTTCGATATTCCTCGCAGTTCTTCCAAAGTTCATCAGTGCTATTCTTCCATGTTCTTCCTTTAATAGATGGACACTTTATGCTTGATACATCTCTTACCGTAGCTTACCTACCATGATCATCACAAATCTTTATGCACAAAGAACTGATCTATCTGTCAAAAATTGCTTCAGTTCTGCACCCCTTCAAGATCCAATTATTTTTGCTTTTCTGTCTTATCTCTAGATCCGAAAGTTTTATACATCACTGTGAAATCTGTTTCTCCTCGCACCAATATAAGCGATTTGATATTGGATAAATAATCTATGCCATTAGCCCTCTGATAAACCGGAAGAGCATGTTACCTTCATAATTACGCTCCGGTTTAACAGTGTCTGATCAATCCTGCGCCAGCGTTACCTTCTTTCTCATCATACTAGTCTCCGGGTTGTACCATTTATTATATTAGTACGTTTCTTACTCCCTTGTCTCTTGTGTATGATCATGCATAATTTATAAACCGGCCTTTCATTTTTAGTTTGTTCGCTTTGCAATGGCTAAACAATTCACTGCCTACAACCGGGCTCGTTCCCGGGTTACTGAGGCTCAACTGGATGAGATGGTTAGCATCGGCTCTCTGCCTAAGAAAACTGAGATCAAATGGCGAGCCCCAGGAACTGAGAATCCTCCAACCCCAAGACAAGGCGAAGTGGCAATCTTTGTTGACCATATAGGCCGTGGTTTCAAACCGCCAGGGTCAAAATTTTATCGAGATGTGCTCGCCAGCTTCCAACTGCATCCACAAGATATTGGTCCCAATTCAGTCTCCAACTTATGCAATTTCCAAGTCTTCTGTGAAGCCTATTTACAGGAAGAACCAACTGCAGAATTGTTCCAAGATTTCTTTCACTTAAACCGGCGCACAGAGTTTGTGAATGGCCCGAATACAGAGCTTGGTGGTGTTTCGATTCAAAAGCAGAAAGAAGTGGAATTTCCTCATGCCAAACACCATAGCCACCCAAAGGAATGGAACCAAACATGGTTCTATTGGAGAGACACTTTGCCTGAAGATGAGAATCCCATCCCCGGCTTCCGAGATCATAGATTATCCAATACTCACCCAATGCCACAATGCCTGAGCTCCTCAGAAAGGGAAAAATATGCTCCTCAAACCGCCAAGCTCCGGGCCTTTATGGCAAACGGGTTGACAGGTGTGGATTTTGTACGCTGTTGGATATCCTGGAGTATCTTGCCGCTAAGCCGGCGTCCCGGTTTAATGTGCGAATATACCGGTGAGGTTGACGATCCTCAATGGCACTGCAACATCCAATTATCTGAGGAAGAAATTACTGAAGGTGTAAAGAAGATTCTGAATGAATCGGAACTGGTCTGTAGTCAAACCGGCCTGAGTCCCTTCTACACCAAGAACAAACCGCCTGCTGTAAGCATTACACTTCCTCTTCATCTCTAATATCTTTGACTTATACAAGCTGTAACCCTTCTTCTTTATATGTATAGGGTGATGACCCCTTCTGGAAACGGAAATCCATAGAAAAAGCGGCAAAGCCAACTGGAGACAAAGTGGCCAAGCCAAACCGCCCGAAGACCAAAGCCGTAAAACGAACGTCAAAGCGGAAAACGGCTGACCGGATTAATATGGAGCTTGATGATGATACTGATGACCCAGAAGCTGAGGTAGAACTTGACTCACTTGGCTCTCTTTTTATGCATCTTGTTAACAATGATCTTCCTCAGGAGGAGGCCGAAGCTAGTCAGGCTAAGGACGTAGAGGTAATTACCCTTTCCTTCGGTTCAGACTCTATGCCAACACAAAAACCTCGCCAAACAATCCGGAAAGTAAGCTTTTCTTATCCTCTTGCTCACTTGGATCCAACATTTATTTTGAAGACTCAATAGCATGAGGCTCGCCGGACAACTCGGCATAGTGGCCAACAGGTCACCTCTACCGGTTTACCTGATACTCCGGTTCGGAAGCGTCGGTCTGAGGTATCTCCTACTTCTGACCATTCTTACCCCAAGGCAGGTTATTTCAGGCAGCCTCTTAATCCGTCCGATTCAAATTATCAGGTGACACCTCCTTCCTCTTCTGGTGAATCGACAGCAACTCAACTCCCCCCTTTGAAAACTATGGCTGGGTGAGTTACGAAAAACCTTTCCTTTCAATGCGCCCTTCATCTTTTGAACAGGATGTTAACCCTTTTTATTCTGTTTGTAGGGCCAAAGCCAGACCCAGCAAGAAAGCTCGGGTCACCAATCCGCCAGAAGACCCTATTGCTGAAGAAGAAGAACCAAGAGTTGAACTAGAGCAAACAGGTGAACCGGAAGGCCTCCATCCTGAAACAACGTTTGATGATCCGCCCCTTGACGACCAACATACCGACGAACCCACAGATGCTGAGCCTGCCGCCCCTGATGCTGAACAGGCAGAACCAAACCGGGCTAATCCAATGAAAGACACTGAAATTCCACCATCATCCGCCCAAAATCCTGAAGGCCAAGGCGATGACGTTATTATTACTGGAGCCGACCACAGTTCTCCTGGTCATCCCGTCATTTTGGCTCAGCATAGTGCCAAAGAAGAGCAAATTGCCAGGGATAAAGGCAAATGGAGCAGCGACTTATCAAACTATGCTCATCTTAACGCTGATGAGCTTCATTCCGGCTTCTTGAACCGTCTGCACTCAAACCGGGATTATGAAGCCGGTTTGGTGAATTTGATGAAAGAACGATATGAGGTAAATTCTTCTCCCTTGCACATTGATTTATAGCTGAAATACTATTCCAAGTAGCCCCCAAGAGCCGTTTTATGATTGTCAATCATAAACCGGGTCTTTGTAACACTTTAAGCATCCCATCATTAATCCTTGCCAAGGCGTGTCTTCAATCATAAATAAAACTCATGTTTTGAAAAATGAGATAACATTCTGTAGCATAGCCCCCAAAGGCTGGTTTAACTTGGCCAGGTAATCCGGTTTTTAATCCACACCGCCAGTTTAGAACAAATGTACATTAGCCCCCAACTGTCAAGGATAATGCTTGCATTGTTCTGGAGACTTGCATAGAAGGTAGTATTTGAGAGCAAATAAGCATTAGCCCCCAAGTATGAAGTGGATAACTTGTTACATGCTTTATACTTAGTGCATATATATGTTGTTTTGTTGAAGATACCTTCAATGTTGTAGGCTGAACTGAGAAGCAAAGATGCCAAAACTCTGACTTGCAAGAAAATGTGAAGTCGCAACAAGCCGAAGCTGCAAAAGCCAAAGAGGAGCTGACCCAGGACCTGGCCGGAATGGAAAAATTGAAAGAGTCCTTCAATCAAGATCGTGCTGCATGGGAAACAGAAAAGGCCGGTTTGACCAAAAGAGCCGTAGATGCTGAGGAAGCCCTGAAACCGGTGGCTGAAGAACTAGCCAGTTTGAAGCGCCAAATCAACGCTATGACCTCTGCTATCTTTGGTAAGTATCTGCTTATGTATGTTGCATCAGTCAATGAATCTTAAAACTGACCACGATGTTGAAAAAATCTTTGGCAGGAACTCGGATCACTCATCTTGGTGCAGATATGCGGATGAAGCTCAAAGCGACATACACATTGGTTGAGCAGCTATACTCTGGATCTCAGCAAGCCATTAGTACAGCAGGTTATAACAAACCGGCACCAACATTGATTAAGGAAACACTTGAGAAGCTGGGCATGTTACCGGCGCGTATTGCCGAGTTGAAAAGAGCCGCTACAAGAGCCGGAGCATTAAATGCCCTTATTTGAGCCAAGGCCTGGATTCCAGATCTTGAAGCGGAGGATATCATTAAAGGGTATCCAGGCGTTAAAGAAGACGGCTCAAACTTTGACAATGATGATCTTTGGCGGTTGACCAAACAGATGCGGCCAGCGGCCAGCAAATTAGCTGAAGACACCGATTTGTCCCATTTTCAACCGTTTTATGATGTAGAAGGGAAAAGACAGCCGACCGAAATCCATGAAGTCGAAGAACTTGTGCCTCCGATTCGTAAGCACACTTATGCCCCTGATATTAACCCTTCTGATCTAATCCATGAAGAAGCAGTATTCCGAGTTTTAACCGGAATTGATTGGTCAACGGCTGATTTCCAGCGGCTGGGGAGGGATGAAGAAGTGCGTGCACCAACTGATCCACAACCGTCAAACCGCCGTGATGAAGAGTCCTGATCCGGTCGCCGATTTATATGGCTACTGTGAAAAACAATGGCACTGTTGAGCCGCTTTAAAGCTTCATGTAATAGGATAGCTGAAACTTTATTTATCTGCCATGCCATCGAGCATGCTTCATATCCCTTTGTGACAATCTGTGCCGCCCTTCAGGATATATTTTATGCATAGTCTATGATGACTTGCCTTCTTGGGTATAAAAAACTTAAAATTGTCTACCGGTTTACCGCTAAACATGTCATAATATCCAAGAAGTATATAGTACTTGAGCTGAATAACCAAGTGTTTGTACAAAAAATAATGTACAAAACATATCTCATTGAGTGAGCAAACGTGTATATAGCAAAGGTGTTTAACACCAACCCGATACGTTTGATAATCTCATCTTCAAAATGCTGGTCTATCTATCAAACCGGACTGGTATACCTACCAAATTTTCTTCATAACACTGGTGATTTAGTCAAACCATACTGGGTCAGTGACCGCCGGTTTATAACTGATCATGAGCCAACAGCTGGTGGTTGGAAAGCAAGCCGAATCAAGGATGCCGGTTTATAAAAAAGTACTTATGATTGTCAACAAACAAAATGCAAATAGGAAAATATGCGAGGCTTTTTATGAGCTGCCAGGCTCCAAATCGAGGCTTTTCATGGGCTGCCAGGCCTCTGAGTTAAACCATTTAACAAAGCCTTTTAAGATGGGCCTCCAATTAACCAATCACCATTTTAACTATGACAAGTTCAGGGTCTATAAAAGATCGACTTGTCAAACGTTCGATGGGTCATGCCAGGATTACCTGGATAGGAGTAGCTTACTTGATGAAGGCAGGTTAACCCGGGGTTTTAGGTGAATACACCAGGCTTCCAAGCCGTGGCTTGATAGCCAATTACTAGGGTCCTTTCAAAATCTTTATTGCTTTGCAAAAAAGAGCCCCCAAGTAACTTTGTGAGCGATGCTCAGTGTGTGCCTATGTTTGAGTTTGTACAGTGCACAATACTCTCTTTGGCTCCACAAATTTGTCCTTGTGTGGCTGAAAAGCCTATCAGGAGGTGTAGCTGTGGTTCAAACATGACCAAGCCCCCTAGTGATTTTCTTTATCTTTATGCAGTTGCTAAATCCGGTTTAACAAAGACTCCACTTTGACTGTTAACTTGTAAAAGCACACATATGATATAAGAAAGAACAGATACCCCGCTTATAACGGAGGCTCCGGTTTATTATATGGTATATACACTGTCATATGTACATGTGAAAAAGCCTATGGCTTCAAGTATAGTAAGGCCGAAGGAGAGCTATGTTCCATGGCCGCTTTGTCTCCTCCCCCGATTGACGTGAGTCTTCATGCTCTCGAACATCAATGAGGTAGTAGGATCCGTTGTGCAGATTTTTGCTGACCACAAAGGGTCCTTCCCAAGGGGGGGATAACTTATGCCTATCAGTCTGATCCTGGATGAGCCGGAGCACCAAATTACCTTCTTGAAAGGTTCTAGTTTTAACCCGGCGGCTGTGATAACGTCGAAGATCTTGTTGATAAGTCGCCGAACGCGCTGCTGCAAGATCCCGCTCTTCATCCAACAGGTCCAGAGAATCCTGACGTGCCTTCTCATTATCAGCTTCAACATAAGCTGCCACACGGGGCGAATCGTGACGGATGTCACTAGGAAGAACCGCCTCTGCTCCATAAACCATGAAGAAAGGCGTGTAACCCGTAGACCTATTGGGTGTGGTGTTGATGCTCCATAACACAGAAGGTAGCTCCTCGACCCAACAACCCAGCGTCCGCTTTAAGGGAACCATAAGCCTTGGTTTGATACCCCACAGAATTTCTTGATTTGCCCTTTCCGCTTGACCATTAGATTGGGGGTGATCCACTGATGCTAGATCAAGCCGGATGTGCTCACATTGACAGAATTCTTCCATCTCTCCTTTTGACAAGTTAGTGCCATTATCTGTTATAATGCTATGTGGAAAGCCAAACCGGAATATCACCTTTTTGATGAATTGAACCGCTGTGGCTGCATCACACTTGCTGACTGGCTCTGCCTCTACCCATTTAGTGAATTTATCAATTGCTACTAACAGATGGGTCTTCTTGTCCTTGGAGCACTTGAAGGGTCCAACCATATCCAGCCCCCAAGTGGCAAACGGCCACGTAATTAGAATCATCCGCAACTCTTGAGTCGGAACGTGCGCACGGCGGGCAAACTTTTGACATCCATCACATCTTTTGACCAAATCCTCCGCATTAGCATGCGCCGTCAACCAGTAAAAATCGTGGCGAAAAGCTTTAGCAACCAACGACTTTGAACCGGCGTGATGACCGCAATCCCCTTCATGAATTTCTCGGAAAATCTCACAACCTTCTTGAGGAGAAACGCATCGTTGAATCGCTCCTGAAACACTGTAACGATGTAACTCCCCGTTGAGTATGGTCATGGACTTGGAACGCCGGATTATCTGTCGGGCCAACGTTTCCTCAACTGGTAACTCGCCCCGGTTCATGTAATCCAGATATGGGATCGTCCAATCCGGTATGGCATGCAAAGCAGCCACCAATTGAGCCTCCGGATCAGGAACAACCAAATCTTCTTCGGATGGTATTTTGACTGACGGATTGTGCAACACATCAAGAAAGAAATTGGGCGGAACCGGTTTACGTTGGGAACCAAGACGACTTAAAGCGTCCGCCACTTCATTCTTCCGCCGGTCTATATGGTCCACCTGATAACCTTTAAAGTGACCAGCCACTGTGTCCACCTCTCGCTGATATGCAGCCATGAGTGGGTCCTTAGAATCCCAAGTGCCAGACACTTGCCGAGCCACTAGATCTGAATCGCCGAAGCACTTAACCCGGCTCAAATTCATCTCTTTAGCCATCCGAAGACCGTGGAGTAAAGCCTCATATTCAGCTGCATTGTTAGTACAAGGGAACATTAAACGGAGGACATAACAAAACTTATCACCTCGTGGGGAGGTTAATATGACTCCAGCCCCCGAACCCTCTAGCTGTCTGGACCCATCAAAATGAATAGTCCAATATGTATTATCTGGTTTCTCCTCAGGTGCCTGTAACTCCGTACAATCGTTGATGAAATCTACAAGTGCCTGGGACTTGATCGCCGTGTGGGGTATATATCTGAGCCCGTGGGGTCCAAGCTCAATGGCCCACTTGGCAATCCGGCCAGTTGCCTCTCTGTTTTGAATGATGTCACCCAGAGGAGCTGAACTGACTACTGTGATAGGATGGCCCTGAAAATAGTGTTTGAGCTTCTGGCTTGCCATAAACACCCCATACACCAGTTTTTGCCAATGCGGATACCTCTGCTTTGACTCAATGAGCACCTCACTGATATAATAAACCGGCCGTTGAACCGGATACTCTTTGGCAGGCTCTTTGCACTCTACCACAATGGCTACGCTGACAGCCCGGACATTAGCAGCCACATATAATAATAAGGGCTCTTTATCGATCGGTGCTGCCAGTACGGGCGGTTCCACGAGCTATTTCTTCAGATCTTCAAACGCCTTATCAGCTGCTTCACTCCAGACAAAGTTATTCGTTTTCTTGAGCATCTAATATAAGGGAATGGCCTTCTCTCCAAGGCGGCTAATAAACCGGCTCAAGGCTGTAGTCCGGCCGGCCAGACGTTGCACATCGTTAATACACGCCGGTTTAGCCAAGGACATAATCGCTGCAATCTTTTCCGGATTAGCCTCAATGCCTCTGTTTGAAACCAGAAAGCCTAAGAGCTTGCCTGCCGGGACACCGAAAACACACTTCTCCGGATTGAGCATCATCTTGTAGACCCGGAGATTGTCAAAAGTTTCCCGTAGATCATCTATCAACGTCTCCTCCTTTCTGGATTTGACCACAATATCATCTACATACGCATGGACATTGCGCCCAATTTGCTTATGAAGGCAATTCTGAACACATCGCTGGTAAGTTGCCTGGGCACTCTTGAGTCTAAAGGGCATGGAAACATAGCAGAAGGCTCCAAAGGGAGTTATAAAGGCTGTCTTCTCCTGGTCCTTAACTGCCATTTTGATCTGATGATAACCAGAGTAAGCATCCAAAAAACACAAACAGTCACAACCCGCCGTAGCATCAATTATCTGATCAATGCAAGGGAGAGCAAAGGGGTCTGCAGGGCAAGCCTTGTTTAAATCTGTGTAGTCCACACACATGCGCCAAGTGCCGTTTTTCTTAAGAACCAGCACCGGATTGGCTAACCACTCTGGATGAAAAACTTCAACAATAAAACCAACAGCCAACAAACGGGCGACCTCTTCACCTATAGCCTTACGCCTTTCCTCGTTGAAGCGGCGGAGGAACTGTTGGACCGGTTTGAATTTTGGATCAATGTTGAGTGTGTGCTCAGCGAGTTCTCTCGGTACACCTGGCATGTCAGAAGGTTTCCATGCAAAGATGTCCCGATTCTCACGGATGAACTCAATGAGCGCGCTTTCCTATTTGGGATCCAGGTTAGCGCTGATGCTGAACTGTTTGGATGAATCGCCAGGGACAAAGTCAACCATCTTAGTGTCTGTAGCTGATTTGAACTTCAATACTGGATCATGTTCCATGGTTGGCTTTTTTAAGGAGGTCATGTCTGCCAGATCAACTTGCTCCTTATAGAATGTTAACTCCTCCGTGGCACAAACCGACTCAGCATAAGCCGCATCGCCTTCTTCACACTCCAAAGAAATCTTTCTACTTCCATGTACTGTGATAGTCCCCTTATGACCTGGCATTTTAAGCTGCAGGTAAACATAACATGGCCTTGCCATAAACTTAGCATAAACCGGCCGCCCAAATAGAGCGTGGTACGGACTTTTGATCTTCACCACCTCAAATGTCACTGTTTCTGACCTTGAATCGTAGTCATCTCCAAAAGCTACCTCCAAAGCTATCTTACCAATAGGATATGCAGACTTACCAGGCACCACACCATGAAATACCGTATTCGACAGTTTAAGATCCTTATCTGTCAACCCCATACGGCGGAATGTATCATAATACAAAATATTGATACTACTTCCCCCATCCATGAGCACTTTAGTGAACTTGTATCCCCCAACTTGAGGGGCTACCACCAAGGCCAAGTGACCTGGATTATCAACCCGGGGCGGGTGATCCTCTCTACTCCACAAAATAGGTTGCTCCGACCAGCGTAAATACTGAGGTACTATCGGCTCAACAGAGTTGACTACTCTTTTGTGAAGCTTCTGATCACGTTTGCACAAACTAGTAGTGAAGACATGATATTGCCCGCTGTTCAGCTGTTTGGGATTGCTCTGATAACCCGACTGCTGCTGCTGCTGCTGTTGACTCCCCTGATGGTTGTAACCTCCCTGGTTGCCTTGGTGTCCTTGATTGACGTGTCCGGTTTGATTGCCTGGAAACCCTAAACCGGAACCACCGCCTCCGTAACCCAGCCCGTGGAAACCTCCTCCTGAACCACCGGGCGGGCCGTTGTCATATTGGAACATATTGGAATTCTTGAAACCCCGCATGATATAACAATCTTTCCAGAGATGTGATGCCGGTTTCTCCTTAGATCCATGCTTTGGACATGGCTGATTTAACAAACGCTCCAAATTGTTTCCTGGACCTCCACCCCTCTGGGGCTGCTTGCCTTTACGGTGTTGGCCATTCTCCTATGCGTTGGTATTTGCGACAAAGTCCAAACCACTGTCGGCCTTGCGCTTACCAGCGTTCCCATGGCCTACCGGATTGTGTTGTTGGCCTTTGGCATTGCCGGTCTTCTTACCCTTCTCCGGTTTGTCCTCCTCTGAATCCGGATCCTTGGTATTATCTGAATCAGCATATTTAACCAAAGCAGCCATGAGTGTTGACATGTCGTTGCAGTGACGTTTGAGCCTTTCCAACTTCTGTTTCAATGGTTTGAAACCGCAATTACCCTCTAACGTTAACACTGCGGTGTCTGCGTTGATACGATCTAACGAATGCAAAATCGCCGAGACCCGTTTGACCCAATGTGTCGTGGACTCCCCTTCCTCTTGGACACAAGTGACCAGATCTACAATTGACATCAGCTGCTTACACGTATCCTTGAAGTTATGGATAAACCGGTGCTTCAATTCGGCCCATGATCCAATAGAGTTGGTCGGCAAGCTCTTCAACCAAGTGCGAGCTGTTCCTTCCAACATCATGGTGAAATATTTAGCACATACCGCCTCGTCCACATCTAACATCTCCATTGCCATCTCATAGCTCTCCACCCACGCCTCTGGCTGCAAATCGGCGGTATAATTTGGTACCTTACGAGGTCCCTTGAAATTCTTGGGTAGTCGCACATTACGCAAAGCAGGAGATAAGCATGGTACCCCTAAGGAACTGAACATCGCCCTGGTTCCACGGAGGCAGTGGGGTGAACCGGAGTATGCTGTCGTGCCTCGTGTCGAGCTGTCAACTCGGCCTCTCGACGTGCGCGGCCATGATCAACAACATCTTGTGCATTGGCACCTCCCCCAGCCGGGTTGTTCCCTCATGGCGAATTTCGGCGGCGTGCACTACTGAACACGGCCGGTTCGTCTTCCACGTGTCTGCTATAACTCCGGCTTGGGCGGGGAGTGGAGTGAATCCTGTCACGGCTGTGTGAATATGCTTGCTGTTGATTTAGTGCTGTCTGAAGGAGATCCCTGGCCCGGCGTGCTTCCACTGCCACTGGTGACTCGCCGTCGGTTGGGAGGGCCGCCAGGCGTGACACAGCGGCCACAATGTTGTCCAACGGGTTGGAATAATGCCCGGGCGGCGTTGATGCTACAATGTTGTTCTGGCGAGGCAGGTCCGTCGTGCGCGGCTGAACCGGCGCTCCTGCTCCTGGCGCCCCCGCTTGGTTACCAGCTCCTGCGCCTGGCGTGTTGAAAAGATTCTGTGGCTCATAAACCGACGGGAGACGTGATTGGTACCTTCTTCTCATGACTTCCTCTGAAGCATTCTGGTCCAGTCTAATCCGGTAAGCTTGTGCTTCCAACTCGGTCTGCTCCATAGCCATCCTGGCGTTCTCTGCTGCCAGGTCCGCCTTGGCCTAGGCTATCTGATCTTTCACCTTTGCAATCTTTGCATCGTGCTGATCCCTGGCTGCTGCGTCTACCTCCGCGGACATCAATGTTGCCAGAGCATCGAACAAATCAGATAAGACTTGGCCCGGAGGTGGCGCCGAGCTTCCTGCCCCTGCTGGTGTGGCCGTTATTGAACCGAAGAGCATTGCTGCGGCGGCAGATGACTGAGGCGCCGATTGTGTGCCGGCTATGAAGATGGCGGCCCGGTTTGGCAGACCGGGGGAATCCGGAATACTGTTGCCCTCGGATCCTCCCTCAATCCGGCCGTCCTGCAACTGGTAAAGCGATTCAGTTTCTCCAGAAGACTCGTCATCAGAGCAGACTACGATTTCTCCTTCGGACACCGGTCCGTCCTCGTTCCCTGATCCATGGACGACACCTATGAAAACATGCCTTGCCTCGGGCTGAACCGACGAAGGACTTGCACGCCAAGACGTTTCGATGATGTCGGTGCAGATGTCCGGCTCGGGGGCCGGTTCGCCGATCTTGCTGATGAAGACGTGAATCCCACCAAAGGGGACCCGGTACCCGTATTCGATTGAATCGGCCTCGGGACCCCATCCTACGTTGTCGATGTAGAGCTTGCCACGGCGACTCTTCGTCATTCGGCCCACAACGTACCCCTTAAGTCCATTGAAGCTGCCCTTCAAGAACTCGAAACCATCACGCGATAGCCCCATGGTGGGTGCCAACTGTCGTGGGTTTGTCACGGCAGATGTCCTCATGAAAGGACTTAGTTGTGGAGCCATCGCAACGGGTTAGCTTAAAGGGGTTAAACCGGACAAGGGGACACGGGAGTTTATACTAGTTCGGCCCCTTCGATGAAGGTAAAAGCCTACGTCTAGTTATGATTGGTATTGCTAGGGTTTCGAAGGCTAGGGAGTGAATCCGCTTTGTCTGGCTTTCGAGTTGTTGTTGTCTGTCTATAAATCGCGGCCGGGTCATCCCTTTATATACATAGGTTGACGCCCGCCGGGCTACAGAGTCCCGAAGCCGGTTTATAAACGTATCCGGTTCGGCCTCTCTCTTTCTATCTTACTATACAAGTTACATGACTGGGCCGGTTTACATTTACATACTGTAACTCGCCTTTGGGCCCTCCGTAAAGCGCCAGCATCTTTACATCTTCATGGGCTTCTAATCTTCAAAGAGTCAACCCGGCTACCCAAGGCCGGTTTACCTCCGGTAGTAATATCCCCAACACTTTGCCTCAAAAGGATTGGGCTACCTTGCTGCACTTTTGTCACTATTGTCGTTACTTTCTCGTTACAAGTTATCTTGCTATCAAACTACTCGCTACTTACAATTTCAGCACTTGCAGACAATACCTTACCGGAAACTACTTGTCATTTCCTTCTGCTCCTCGTTGGGTTCGACACTCTTACTTATCGAAAAGAGCTACAATTGATCCCCTATACTTGTGGGTCATCAAGGCTATTTTCTGGCACCGTTGCCAGGGAGTGAAGCGCCTTTGGTAAGTGGAATTTGGTAAGGAAACATTTATATAGTGTGCTGAAATTTATTGTCACTTGTTACTATGGAAAACAATCCTTTGAGGAGTTTGTTTGGGGTATCTTCACCTCGTCCAGAACCACAATTAGCAACCCCTCAACCTACTGCACCTACTGAAAATATTGAATGAAATTCCTTCGGGTATGATAGAACAACTGCTAGCTAATCCTTATGCAGGAGATGGAACCGAACACCCTGATATGCACTTGATATATGTGGAACAAATTTGTGGATTGTTTAAGCTTGCAGGTTTACCCAGGGATGAAGTGATGAAAAAGGTTTTCCCTTTATCTTTGAAGGTAAAAGCATTGGCATGGTATAGGCTATGTGATGATATTGGATCATGGAATTGGAATCGTTTGAAATTGAAGTTCCACCAAAATTTTTATCCTATGCATCTAGTTCATCGTGATCAGAATTATATATATAATTTTTGGCCTCGTGAAGGATAAAGTATTGCTCTAGCTTGGGGGAGGCTTAAGTCAATGTTATCTTCATGCCCCAATCATGAGCTCTCAAGAGAAATTATTATCCAGAATTTTTATGCTCGGCTTTCTCGTAATGATCAAACCATGCTTGATACTTCTTGTGCTGGTTCATTTATGAAGAAGACTATTGAATTCCAGTGGGATCTTTTGGAAAGAATTAAATGCAACTATGAAGATTGGGAACTCGACAAAGTTAAAGAGTCAGGTATTAAACTTAAGTATGATTGTGTTAAATCTTTTATGGATACTGTTGTGGAATTCTCACAGCAGATGTCCTTCCTATTAGGACCTAGTCGTGAGGCCAACACATCCATGTAGTAGCTTGAAGGGGTTGGTCAGAATCGGGAGATGCAAGGTTTTACCCAGGTTCGCCCCCTCACGGTGGAGGTAAAAGCCTATATCCTGCTTCGTTGATACTGATGATGATGAACATGATTACAAGGGTGCTCTATCTCAAGAGTTATAGAGTTGTCTGTCTAGCCCTTACTTGTCAAACTCATGAAAACTTGTCCCTCTTGGGGTCCCCCGTCCCTCCTTATATAAGTTGGAGGGGCGGGTTACATGTGGAGTCCTAGTAGGATTTGGATTACTCTATATCAAGTGGAGTCCTAGTCTTGCTTTCTTTGTAGGAGAATATTTCTTATGCCTTTCATCTTAAGCCGGCCCACCATAACACAAGTCGGTCTTCCATGAACCGCCTTCTGGGCCTCCGGGTCTTGTCGCTCCTCTAACCCGCCCGCCGGGTCACCAATGAGTCACCTGGCTCGGCCGGGTCATCAGTGAGTGGAGAGATCCGAGCGGGTCACTTAGTGAGTCGCCAAGTCAGGGCGGGTCACCGGTGAGTTGCCAAGTCCGGCCGGGTCATACCGCGGGGTATATCCCCGACATTAGCCCCAAGTTTAATTTGGATTTATCCATGTTAAAGTGATCCTGCAAAATAAACACAAGAACAAATTTGTAAGGTTGTGCTCCGGGTTAAAAACTCTTGTAAGTCGGCACCTGATCATCCATAAGTCCTTGTCATGGCCTTCTTCTAGAAAGTCCGGGTCAATAGGCCAGACTCTTAATCAATTTGCTGACATTGGTTTCTCACAGAAAAATATTGTGAAGAATAATTCATTTGATTCAGCTCCCAATACTTAACAAAAATATTGTTCTTGAAATACTCATCTGATTTTCAGCCGGCTTGAAGATGTAGAACTTGCCGGTTTGCAAATATTGATGGCACCGGGTCATAATTATTGCTAACATCAAGCTTGAAAATGTACCTCCCTTATATGTATATCACTTGTAACTCCCAAGTCTTAAGAAGTGAGTGTAGCAACAACTTAAGTCTTACTTCAATATAAATGTCACAACCATGAAAATCCGGGTTGTTCATCTCAGTCACTAGTCATAAACTAAATATTCCACAAATGTAGCCCCCAAGTGCTAGGTTGTCATGCTTGCAGCAACCTGAGACCTGTAATTGCCTTATGCTCATAAAAACTTCAACCAGTGTAGCCCCCAAGGGCCTGGTCATTATGCAATAATGAGCAGGGACTTCGTAGATATGATCATGTAGATTTGAGCAGTAATTAATAACACCAAATGATGTAGCTCCCAAGTTTCGGGTTACCTTTGACAGGAGCAATTAGTAGCCCCCAAGGGCCGGCTCATCACAATGTGACGAGTCGGGTCTTCAATAAGGCAAGTTAAAAATGACCTTGCATTAGCCTCTAAGTGTCATGGTGCATGCTTGCAGCGACATGGGACTTCCATATTTGATATAATCATGATTTGAATAATGTATGTAGCCCCCAAGTGCCGGGTCGTATGCCTGCAGCGAGTCGAGACTATTCCTTCCATTGTAGAATAAATCATATCTATTGATAAAGAAACAATAACCATTGCATTGAAGCTACTTTGAAAACCTCAATCATAATACTGGTTATTGATAACCATAATAAAAATCCAGCCATCTTGGCTATTCAAGATTTGAATAATATAACCCAGTATGAAAACCTCAATCATTCAATATCATAATGAAAATCCAGTCATGTTGTCTATTCAAGATTTGAATACCTTATCTAATGACAAGTAAATCCAGAGTTAAATACCCGGCGGCTCTTGGCCGATGGCGACTTAATACACATCCATTGTAATACGAGATTTTTGTAACCTGACGACTTATAGCCTTTGTAAAAATCAACAACTGATAACCCATCCATGGTGGTTCATAGTCATGTCCAATTTTTGAAAAGATCACTTTGGCGTCTTGCAGCCTCAATAAACTCAATATGTAGCAATATAACCTAGAGAAAAATAACCCGACAACATTTTCAGATAGCCAGATGATGGGGTTAAACACAATTTTTCATATGAGCAATAGTAGTATTCTTACTTATGTGTAAAGCTCCGCATGTCCTACACAAAGTTTAAACAACATTATGCCCTGGTGAATTAATGTCAAAAGCCAGGGCGGGTAACAACCCAAACATAATATAGTCTTATGTAATTACTGAAAAGACTAAGCAAGGCCATTCAAGCCTAAACATACTGGCGACTTAAAGCCAGGGCGGGTTATCAAACCTTGCATATTCATATAACCAGGAAAACATACCTATAGGATTGATTTATACTACCGGCTTACGCCGCCATATCCAGTGAGGGTAACAATCCAATAATTTATAAGTGCATGATTCCAATGGCGCAATCCAAAATATACTGGCGACTTAACGTCCAAAGCTAGGGCGGGTTATCAAACCTCGCATATTCATCCAACATTTTAAAAACATGCCTAGAAAATTGGCTCAAATTGACGGCTTACAACGCCACATCCAGTGAGGGTGACAACCCAAGTATTCATAAGCGCATAATCCCAATTGCGCAATCCAAAGTATACTGGCGACTTAAAGTCCATAGCCAGGGCGGTTTACCAAACCCAAAATATTCATACCATTATTGAAAGACATACCTGTATATTAATACCATGGTGATGCCTGTGATAATGATAATCCAGGGCCAGTATCAACCCGGAGTCATGAAATATCATCATTTTGATTGCTCAAGGTAAAATATCTTGGCGACTTAAAGTATGCTATCACGGTGGGTTATCAAACCCAAAGATGCTCAATTATGAGTCATATAATCAAGGCTACACGGCATGTGAAATTAGTTCATACTGCCGTCTTATAACACCAGATGTAGCAAGGGTAACAACCCAAAGACTTAGAGCGCAACGCTCTAAGTGCACAATCAAAGCACACTGGCGACTTATCATCCAAAGCCAGGCCGGGTTATCAAAACCTCGGATATACTCAAATATGAGCCATAAAGATTAAGGCTACATGGCCTGAATCAATTTTAAACCATATGTCAATATGGTACAAGGACATGAACCAAAACAATGTTCATAAAAATAACAAATCAGAAAAACAATGCTTTCATAGGCTGCCAAGCCTCAATATGAAGTGCTATTCAAGGGCCACACAACCACTGAGTTAATCCTTTATTCAAACCTGTAAGCCGGGCCACACATGACCAATCGTCGATTTAACTTTGACAAGTTCAGGGTCTTTATAAAATTGACTGTCAAGAGTACGTCGAGTCATTCCAGGATTACCTGGTTGGAGTGGCAAGCATACAAAGGCAGGATAACCCGGTTTTTTGGTGAATACACCTGGCGTCAGAGCCAATTATAAGGGTAAACAAAGCTCTGTTCATTAAACAGGAAGCCCCCAAATAATAATTCAATCCAATCGTACAAGCCGGATCCATAGGGTAGTCATAGCTATGCTCAATGAGTAGGAAGCCCCCAAGTGACATATATCAAGCCATTAAGGTAGGATACCTATGTTTGAACTGTGCACCATAGCAAGTTCTCTTTGATAACCTTTCAACTTGGGCAGAAAATCCCCAAGTCGTTTGCAATAAGGCGTATAAGCCGGATCAAAGGCTAGTCACAACTACGCTCAATGAGTAGGAAGCCCCCATGTAATTTGTAACAAGGCGTGTAAGCCGGATCAAGAGGGTAATCACAGCTATGCTCAGTGAGCAGGAAGCCCCCAAGTGATCATAATAAGATAAGCCCATAAGGCAGGATGCCCATGTTTGAACCGCGCATCATGGTAGCAAGTTCTCTTTGGCAACCTTTAACTTTTCCGAGAACTTGAACTTGCGAGAGATGGACTCTTTTTGAATCAGATGCTAAGCCGAATATTGAGAGCTCAAAGCTTTGTGAGAGATAGATTTCCCTTGAGCTCGATTTTAAACCGGAATCTTCATTTTGAGCCGGAAATTTTTTGACGGCCTTTAAATTTTCATCGATATAACAGTAGCCTACGGGACCGGGTTATTTTTCCTCTAATGACCCGGAGTTCTTGAATTCACTGAAACCGGCCAATTTTGCCGAGTCATGTCATTGTAGCCCCCGAGTCTTAAAACGACTCGAGTAGTTGTCTTGAGATTCTCCATACTTGACCATGATATAAACCGGCATATAATTGAACAACGAAACGCTATAATATGTTGAAGCTGGAGACAAGATAGCGAGTTGATGATCCTTGCAACACTCATTGTATATCATTGGCATTGATAACAGAAGTTTGAAATCGACCGTGGCGGGTTATAAATGACCCCGTATGATTTGTGTCAGTAATCCTGCCAGTAGCGGTGCGAGCCATATATCCATGACATTATCATCGCTTTTGCAGTGAATAATTGTCCTGCATAAAAAACATCGCAAACCAGAGTACTTGTTCTCTAAAGAACAAAAAACACATCAATAAAAATTGATTGGACATAATTCACCTGATTTGTCTAGACGACAGATGATCCATATGTAGCATCCATGGATAACCTGACAATGTTGCAGTCCATCCAGTGTAAACATGAGAACCAACCCCTTGGTCTCAGGCAAATGTCAACTTGCTCGCTTGACGGGGAAGCATGCATTGTGATAAATCTACCTTGTCTTCCCATCAACTCCACTTATGAAATTCAGAATGTGCCTCAATATAGCAGAATTGATGGCTCTTTGTGCTAATTCCAAGTTTTCTCTTCTGGTACTCGGCATGTATCGCACTAACTCCAGCATGAGTCCCATTTCTACTGCGATTCAAAAAAATATATATGTGTACACAGGCTTGCCCGGTGCACCCATTGTTCAACCCAGCTGCAATCACGGTCAATTCAGTTAGCTCCAGCAGATGTTGATGAGGCAAACTTGATAACCCGCAAAAGTGCACCGTCGTCATTAACACAACCTTTCCACGATTCTTCCCGAGGACCATCACATTATTCGGCACTCCGGCAGTGAGGCGGCAAGCTGCCGAAGTGAGCCAAGGTGAAGGCGCGTCGTCAAAGCGGCGGCTCATGGCAGCGTGGCAGCTCAGAGCGGAGGTGAGGCCGCTCGTCCGGGGAAGCTCGATGCAGCCACGTCAGAAGATTGAGGCTGAGGCAGGCCACATCGGCGGTTTATGCACGCCGGCGAGGGTGGCTCGGACAAGGCGCAAGGCCGGAGCGGCTGCTCGGGGTGGTGGCTTGATACCTCTTAAGCACTGCGTTGGTTTTCCCTTGAAGAGGAAAGGGTGGTGTAGTAAAGCAGCGTAAGTATTTCCCTTAGTTTTTGAGAACCAAGGTATCAATCCAGTAGGAGACCACGCGCGAGTCACCTCGTACCTACACAAACAAATAAGAACCTCGCAACGAACACGATAAAGGGGTTGTCAATCCCTTCACGGCCACTTGCAAGAGTGAGATCTGATAGAGATGATAATAATAAGATAAGTATTTTTGGTATTTTATGATATAGATTGAAAGTAAAGATTGCAAAATAAATGGTAATGGAAATAAGGTAGATTAATATGATGGAAGATAGACCCGAGGGCCATAGGTTTCACTAGTGGCTTCTCTCAAGATAGCATAAGTATTACAGTGGGTGAACAAATTACTGTCGAGCAATTGATAGAAAAGCGAATAATTATGAGAATATCTAGGCATGATCATGTATATAGGCATCACGTCCGAGACAAGTAGACCGAAACGATTCTGCATCTACTACTATTACTCCACACATCGACCGCTATCCAGCATGCATCTAGAGTATTAAGTTCATAAGAACAGAGTAACACCTTAAGCAAGATGACATGATGTAGAGGGATAAACTCATGCAATATGATGTAAACCCCATCTTTTTATCCTCGATGGCAACAATACAATACATGTCGTTTCCCTTTCTATCAATGGGATCGAGCATCGCAAGATTAAATCCAAAGCTAAGAACTTATCCCATTGCAAGAAAGATCAATCTAGTAGGCCAAACCAAACTGATAATTTGAAGAGACTTGCAAAGATAAAACAATCATACATAAAAGAATTCAAAGAAGATTCAAATATTGTTCATAGATAAACTTGATCATAAACCCACAATTCATCGGATCTCGACAAACACACCGCAAAAAGAAGAGTTACATTGAATAGATCTCCAAGAGAATCGAGGAGAACTTTGTATTGAGATCCAAAGAGAGAGAATAAGCCATCTAGCTACTAGCTATGGACCCATGGGTCTGAGGTAAACTACTCACACATCATCGGAGAGGCCATGGAGTCGATGTAGAGGCCCTTCGTGATCAATGCCCCCTCCGGCGGAGCTCCGGAAAAGGCCCCAAGATGGTATCTCTTGGGTACAGAAGGTTACGACTGGAAATAGGGTTTCGTGGTGCTCCTGGATGTTTGCGGGGTACATGGATATATATAGGAGGAAGAAGTAGGTTGGTGGAGCAACGAGGGGACCACGAGGGTGGAGGGCGCGCCCCCTGCCTCGTGGTCGCCTTGTTGATTGCTTGATGTCCACTCCAAGTACCCTGGATCATGTTTGTTCCAAAAATCACGCTCCCGAAGGTTTCATTCCGTTTGGACTCCATTTGATATTCCTTTTCTACGAAACACTGAAATAGGGAAAAAAACAACAATTTGGGCTGGGCCTCCGGTTAATAGGTTAGTCCCAAAAATAATATAAAAGTGTAAAATAGAGTCCATTAACATCCAAAACAGATAATATAATAGCATGGAACAGTCAAAAATTATAGATACGTTGGAGACGTATCAACATCCCCAAGCTTAATTCCCGCTCGTCCTCGAGTAGGTAAATGATAAAAACATAATTTTTGATGTGGAATGCTTCCTAACATATTCTCAATGTAATTTTTTATTTATTGTGGCATGAATGTTCAGATCCGAAAGATTCAAGATAAAAGTTTAATATTGACATAAAAAGAATAATACTTCAAGCATACTAACTAAGCAATCATGTCTTCTCAAAATAACATGGCCAAAGAAAGTCCATCCCTACAAAATCATATAGTTTGGTCATGCTCCATTTTTGTCACACAAGAATTCCCTCATCATGCACAACCCCGATGACAAGCCAAGCAATTGTTTCATACTTTATTAATCTCAAACTTTTTACGAACTTCATGCAATACATGAGCGTGAGCCATGGATATAGCACTATGGGTGGAATAGAATATAATGAAGGGGGTTATGTGGAGAAGACAAAAGAGGAGAAAGTCTCACATCGACGCGGCTAATCAATGGGCTAGGGAGATGCCCATCAATTGATGTCAATGCAAGGAGTAGGGATTGCCATGCAACAGATGCACCAGAGCTATAAATGTATGAAAGCTCAACAAAACAAACTAAGTGGGTGTGCATCCAACTTGCTTGCTCACGAAGACCCAGGGCACTTAAGGAGGCCCATTGTTGGAATATACAAGCCAAGTTCTATAATGAAATATTCCCACTAGTATATGAAAATGACAAAACAAGAGACTCTCTATCATAAAGATCATGGTGCTACTTTGAAGCACAAGTGTGGAAAAAGGATAGTAGCATTGCCCCTTTTTATTTTCTCTTTTTTGGGGCCCTTTTTTTTTCTTTTTGGCCATTTTTTATTTGTGACAATGCTCTATTAATGATGATCATCCCACTTCTATTTATTTACAACTCAATGATTACAACTCGATACTAGAACAAGATATGACTCTATATGAATGCCTCCGGTGGTGTACTGGGATGTGCAATGACTCATGAGTGAGATGTATGAAAAGAATTATGAACGGTGGCTTTGCCACAAATACGATGTCAACTACATGATCATGCAATGCAATATGACAATGATGATGCGTGTCATAATAAATGGAACGGTGGAAAGTTGCGTGGCAATATATCTCGGAATGGCTATGGAAATGCCATAATAGGTAGGTATGGTGGCTTTTTTGAGGAAGATATAAGGAGGTTTATGTGTGATAGAGCGTATCGTATCACGGGGCTTGGATGCACCGGCGAAGTTTGCACTAACTCTCAAGGTGAGAAAGGGCAATGCACGGTACCAAAGAGGCTATTAATGATGGAAGGGTGAGAGTGCGTATAATCCATGGACTCAACATTAGTCATAAAGAACTCACATACTTATTGCAAAAATCTACAAGTCATCAAAAACCAAGTATTACGCGCATGCTCCTAGGGGTATAGATTGGTAGGAAAAGACCATCGCTCGTCCCCGACCGCCACTCATAAGGAAGACAATCAAATAATACCTTATGTTTCAAATTTGTTACACAACGTTTACCATCACTAGTAGAAAAAGGGTCAAACATGAAGCACATTAGTGCCGTTTTGAATTTGAGCCGGCACTAATGTGTGCATTAGTGCCGGTTCCAACGGCTAGCCGGCCGCTCTCATTAGTACCGGTTCGTGGCGAACCTTTAGCACCGGTTCGTGCCACGAACCGGTACTAAAGTGAGTGGTGGCAGGATGTTGTCAGTCCGGGGCCCCTCCAGCACCTTTAGTACCGGGTCGTATCACGAACCGGTACTAAAGGTCATCCTACATAGACCCTTCGTCCACCCGAGCTCGCTCTGTTCTTCCCCTTTCCCCTCTCCTCTCTGTTCTTTTCCCTCTTCCTCTCAAGCTCATCACACATTTTGCCCAAAATTTGTCAAGATTTGAAGGCCCCCATCCATTCAAATGATCACAAAGGTTAGCAACTTTGTCCTTTCTCGTGCAATGCTTTATATAGTGATTGATTTTTGAGTTTAGTAATTTGGGAGGAATTATATATATGTGCTAGTATTTGATTTATATGCAATTTGAGGTCAAAAATAACACTTAGTTTGCATATGTAGGTGTGGTTTACTTAGTACCTTCTAAATCTCCGTCATAACCACCGCCGATCGCTCGCAACGTCCCGTCGCCGGCACCACCTTGTGGTGAGCCTATTGTTCATGAAGTTTTATATAAAAAATTGATGTTTGTGTGATTTGGATATATAGTTACTCGTATAATTATCTTACCCATATGTTGTTTGTTATACATAGTGCCATGGTTTTGGTATCCATCCCCGTCGGCCCTCGTCCGGGTTATGATTCGGATGTGGTATATTCTCTTTTAAAACTATTCATTGCATTTCGTGTTTATGACAAATTATGCCCATCAAGTTGACATAGATATTTGTATGTAAGAGGTAGTTGAACTAGAAATTCCAACCGACCCTATTGTCGAGAGGTTAAATTTAGTTGAAAGAGAAAACGAGGATTTGAAGGAAAAATTGAAAAGAATTGAGGGGGAGAAGATGGAATTGGAGTTGCATGTTGCTGATGTCGTCGATGATCACAAGATTAAGATGGAGAAAATGCGCTTGAAGATTAGAAAGATTAGAAAATATGCCATTCATAGTGAGGCTTGGTATCATTATGCTGTTGGATCAATTGTTACCTTAGTTGCGATCTTGATCACATTTTTTGTTGCATTTAAATTCTTTAGCTAGAGAGTTATTTGTTTGTTACATTTAAGTGTTGTATGATCTTTATGTATGAACTTTATGTATTGTATTAATTTGGTGTTTTCGGTGCTGTGTATTGAAGATGAGCCGGCAATGGATGTACGATGACCGATGCTCTCCCGAGTTCATTAATGGCGTGCATACTTTTCTGCTTGCAGGTGAGGCAAACAAGAGGGCGGATGGTTTTATGCCTTGTCCATGTGCTGGCTGTAAGAATGGTCACAATTACTCCACGTCAAGAACCATTCACATCCACCTGTTTGAGTCCGGTTTCATGCCCCACTATAATGTTTGGACCAAGCATGGAGAAAGAGGGGTTATGATGGAAGACAATGAAGAAGAAGAGGACGACGACAGCTATCCTGGCCATGGGTTCCCTGAATACGATGATACAACAATGAGGGAAGAAGCTGAGCCGGTAATGCGGGCAGAAGTTGAGCCGGCAATGCGGGAAGAAGCTGAAGAAGAGGCATCGGATGAGCCCGTTGATGATCTAGGTCGGGCCATTGCCGATGCAAAGAGAAACTACGCAAGTGATTTGGAGAAGAAGAAGTTGCAGCGCATGTTAGAGGATCACAAAAAATTGTTGTACCCGAATTGCGTAGGTGACAAGAAAAGGCTGGGCACCACACTGGAATTGCTACAATGGAAGGCAGAGAATAGTGTTCTGACAAGGGATTTGGAAAGTTGCTGGTAATGATAAAGAATATGCTTCCAAAGGACAATGAATTGCCCAAGAATACGTATGAAGCAAAGAAGGTTGTCTGCCCTCTAGGGTTAGAGGTGCAGAAGATACATGCATGCCCTAATGATTACATTCTCTACCACGGTGAGTACGAGGATTTGAACACTTGCCCAGTATGCGGTGCATTGCGCTATAAGATCAGCCGCGATGACCCTGGTGATGTCGAGGGCGAGCGCCCCAGGAAGAAGATTCCTGCCAAGGTGATGTGGTATGCTCCTATAATACCACGGTTGAGACGTTTGTTCCAAAACAAAGAGCATACCAAGGCGATGCGATGGCACAGAGAAGACCGTAAGAAAGACGGAAAGTTGAGAGTACCCGCTGACGGGTCGCAGTGGAGAAAAATCGAAAGAAAGTATGAGAAGGAGTTTGCAGATGACGCAAGGAACGTATGGCTTGGTCTAAGCGCAGATGGCATTAATCCTTTTGGGGAGCAGAGCAGCAACCATAGCACCTGGCCTGTGACTCTATGTTTGTATAACCTTCCTCCTTGGTTGTGCATGAAGCGGAAGTTCATTATGATGCCAATGCTCATCCAAGGCCCTAAGCAACCCGGCAACGACATTGATGTGTACCTAAGGCCATTAGTTGAAGAACTCTTACAACTATGGAATGGAACAGGTGTACGTGCGTGGGTTGAGCACACGGGGGAAGAATTTGACCTAAAGGCGTTGCTGTTCGTGACCATCAATGATTGGCCTGCTCTCAGTAACCTTTCAGGACATACAAACAAGGGATACCGCGCATGCACGCACTGTTTGGATGATACCGACAATGTATATTTGGCTAATTGTAAGAAGAATGTGTACCTGGGACATCGTCGATTTCTTCCGAGCAGGCATCCCGTAAGAAAGAAAGGCAAGCATTTCAAAGGTGAGGCGGATCACCGGACGAAGCCTCGCCACCATACTGGTGCTGATGTACATGATATGGTCAAGGATTTGAAGGTGGTCTTTGGAAAGGGTCCTGGTGGACAACCTGTTCCGAATGACACTAACGGACGCGCACCCATGTGGAAGAAGAAATCTATATTTTGGGACCTGCCCTATTGGAAAGACCTAGAGGTCCGCTCCGCAATCGATGAGATGCACGTGATGAAGAATCTTTGTGTGACCCTGCTTGGCTTCTTGGGCGTGTATGGGAAGACAAAAGATACACTTGAGGCACGGGAGGACCAGCAACGTATGCACGGAAAAGACGGCATATATCAGGGTCATGCAAGCTATGCTCTTACCAAAGAAGAGAAGGAAATCTTTTTTTGAATGCGTGCTTAGTATTAAGGTACCGTCTGGCTTCTCGTCGAATATAAAGGGAATAATAAACATGGCAGAGAAAAAGTTCCAGAACCTAAAGTCTCATGACTGCCATGTGATTATGATGCAACTAATATTAAACATAAGAAAAAAGAATCACTGAAAAATCTATTTTCAAAGTTAAGTTATTCACAAACTAGTGATTCACACAAATTTCAAATAATTCAAAATTTAAACTATTCAAATTTTTAAACTACCGGTACTAACAGAAAGTTTGTAATTTTTTGTACCTAAAGCAAAAATATTCACAAAGAAACTCTAAATACAGCAAAAAACAACTCAAAAATAAATAAAACAAAAATAAAGAAAGCAAAAAAATAAGAAAACAAAGCCCACCTACTGGGCCACAGCGGCCTGCATACGACTAGAAACCCAAATTCTAGTTGGGCCAGGATGCAGGCCCGCTAGCCGAGTAGGCCCAACAGGGCATCGTAGTAGAGGTAGGCCCAGAAGGCCTGCTTAAGAGAGGAGCTCGAGACAGCAGCGACGGCGGGGCTTATAAGCAGGTGCGAGTGCCCCTCGGCTAGCGAGGTGGGACTAAACTTTTGTGCCCCTCGCCTGGCAGCGCACACCCTTTAGTACCGGGTCGTGGCTCCAACCGGTACTAAAGGGGGGGGGGGCTTTAGTACCGGTTGGCGCCACGACCCGATACTAAAGGGGGTGCGGTTCCCGCCGCTTCGCCTGGCCAAAACAAACCTTTAGTACCGGTTGGTGGCTCTAACCGGTACTAAAGGTGGGTTCTATATAAGAAAACACTTCAAAAAAATTGTCAGTTTCTCATCTCTCCCTGCTTCTTTCTCCTCTGCCCTGTCGCTGCCGCCCCTCGTCGCCGCCCGTCGCCGTCCCCGTCGCCGTCGCCGTTGCCGTCCCCGTCCCCGTCGTCCCCGTCACCGCGCCGCACCCCATCCTCCCGTCGTCCCGGCCCGGCTCGTCCCCGTCCCCGTCATCGCTGCCCCGTCCCCGTCGCCGTCTGCGTCTCCGTCCCCGTCCCCGTCGTCGCCCACCGTCGTCGCGCCTCGCCGGTGAGCTCCTGCCCCGGCCGCCAACCACACACACACACACTGTTATAGAATTGTTAGCAATCTTTCTGTTTTTTAGTTATAGAATTATTAGAAATGTTAGTTTTAGTTATAGAAATGTTAGTTATATAGAAATATTAGAAATGTTAGTTATATAGAGATGTTAGTTATATTAGAAATGTTAGTTATATAGAAATGTTAGTTATATAGAAATGTTTTTTAGTTATAGAAATATTAGAAATGTTAGTTTTAGTTATAGAAATATTAGAAATGTTAGTTTTAGTTATAAAATTTAGAATTTGCATATATGAAATCACAATCCATCATTTAAAAAATGTTACTTTACTTTTGCGGCACATAGTATTTGTTGTCGACGATGCCCGGCCCGCATCCTCGCCGTCCGCGACGACGTCCTGCTTCAGAGGACCCATGTCCGGGACTGGGCTCCGCCGGGCTGGCACTGGGAGGTGCTACCTTCAGGGGCGCGACGCTTGGTGAGGAACTCGGCCCTGGGCCCCGTCGTCGACCCTCATCTCCTTTGGTGGCGTTCGCGTGGGCCACTTTCGGTGCGGAGGGAGCCGGCCCCACCAGAGGTGGTATGTCGCCGTGTTAGGGAGGAGGACGAGCACGTCCATCGCTACATGGCTGCTATGGACGTCAGGTTCTCCAATACCTGGCAGGTTCTTTGGGGAGATCACCCGAGCTATGATTCAGTGATGGTTCCTTCACTTTGGTTGTCCACCGCCTAGATTACTCTCTAGTATTCGATCTTTATTAGCTAGCTAGCTAGCTAGTAATGTATTCGATATATAATATTTGAGATGATTTATTCGAGAGTATATATATATTATTCGAGACGATGTATTCGAGATTATGTCTATTATTCGAGACGACGTATTCGAGATTATATTCGATGATGCTTATTATGTACTATGATTGATTCAGTTTTTCCTTATTAATTGATTGCATCCATGCATTGTAATTTGAATATATTTCTTTTGGATTAGTTAAACAAAACCTATGGCGGACAATACCGACAGAGAGGGAGAAGAGGGCCCTGTTCAATATCATACGCAATCCTCGCGGTCCAGATGATGATTAGAATGACGAAGATTATGACGGCTCCGAATATCTAAACAACACCGGGGAGGGTGATATGATATTCGATCGCGACGACCGAATTGATGAAGTCATGAACTATGAACATGATGAAGAAAATGTTGATCTTGAAACAACAAAGATCGGCAAGGTATATATATTTATATAAGCAGGCATCTGGTGATCATCACATGTTTTAAATGACTTGAAGATATATTAACGAATCGATCCTTCTTCCTTCAGCCATCCGGATCGAGCAAATCTTCAGGCAACAGGAAACGAGGCCCGAACAAAAAGTTGAAGGAGGGCGTAATGTACAATATCGAGGCCATCAAACCTAATGGCGAACCATTAGCGCCTAAGAAGATTGCGGACAAGTTCATTCGTCATTGCGGAGTTCTTGTGAAGGACCAACTCCTGATCTCCCTTCAAGAATGGAGAGAGCCAACAAAGCCACGTCGAGGAGTTACTTTTGTCGACGACAGACAAAAACTTCTGCTTTGGGAAACACTCATGGAACATTTCACCCTACCAGATCATTTCACAGATGCAGATGTGGAGAAAGTCAAGGACGCTGCTCTTAGGAAGATGGCGGTTGCATTCAAGAACCACAAGATTCATGAATGGGCCAAGTACGTCAAGGGAGGAAGGAAGACTCCAGTATTCGAGGGAACACTAGAGAAGCAAAGTGCTCATTGGGACGATTTCGTGAAATTCAAGGATTCGGAATTATCTAAGGAACGGTCGAGAATAAACAAGGCCAATGCCGCAAAAAGGATAAGTTCCATAAGCCGGGGCCAGGTGGCTATGCGGTGGGAATGCCTAAGTGGGATAAGTCTGAGAAAGAGATGCTGGATGCAAGTGTCACTCCAGAAACATTGAGCTGGCCCCCCAGGTGTAGGACTTGGTTCTATGCACATGGGGGGGGGGAGTTGGACCCAAAGACAGGCAAAGTTTCGAAGAAGGCATGTCTGGACGGAGCCGAAGATAAGCTACTTGTTGCAATAGAAGAGGCTCGATCTGGGGTGTTCGAGCCCAACAGAGAGAATGATGAGCTTACGTGTGCCCTGGGAAATCCTGAACACCCGGGAAGAACACGAGGCATGGGCGCTATTCCGTGGTATGAGGGATTTTCGGACTGGAGCGCTGACTATAGAACCCGTGCGAGAAAGAAGATTGCGGAGGAGAAGAAGAGGAAGATGGAGGAGGAGAAGAGGAACGCCTTCAAGGCCTAGAATCAGCGCACGCGGACTTGGCAGTCAAATTCCAGCGGCAGCAGGAGCAGATCGACTCACTTAGCCAACAAAGGGGGTCTCAGTAGCTATCGGATGATCCACCATTGGATAGCACCGTCCCATCCATGCCGAGAAGCAGCGTGGGCTCTGCCCCGGGCGACGCATTGCTGGATAGCTACCCAGTGGATGACATCATGGAGAACACTAACTGCGAGCTACACTTCAAAATGAAGAACATATCCATGAAGGTGGCTTACGCCCTTGCTTTTACAAATCCCCCCGAGGCAACCTTCCACTGCAACCCGATTCTAGCGGGCTATGCTCGTGTCTTGGTTGATGAGGTGGTGGACCAATATTCGGGGCTAGAGCTTGACATTCCTGGAGGTGACGATGAGCACACACTGGGAGAGTGTAACACCCCGGATATAACTTTCCCGATTTGTACTCCAACTCTTGCCGTTTCCGGCGTTAAGTTATATTTATTTCCTCGGGTTCGGGTTTTGTCTCCATGTGTTGTTGTCTTTGTCATGCATCTCATATCATGTCATCATGTGCATTGCATTTGCATACGTGTTCGTCTCATGCATTCGAGCATTTTCCCCGTTGTCCGTTTTGCATTCCGGCGCTTCGTTCTCCTCCGGTGGTCATTTCTAGCTTTCTTTCGTGTGTGGGGATTAAACATTTCCGGATTGGACCGAGACTTGCCAAGCGGCCTTGGTTTACTACCGGTAGACCGCCTGTCAAGTTTCGTACCATTTGGACTTCGTTTGGTACTCCAACGGTTAACCGAGGGACCGAAAAGGCCTCGTGTGTGTTGCAGCCCAACACCCCTCCAATTTGGCCCAAAACCCACCAAACTCTGCTCCATGTCCTAGAGCGTTCGATCACGATCGCGTGGCCGAAAACCGCACCTCATTTGGACTCTCCTAGCTCCCCCTATGCCTATATATACACCCCCTCCAAAAATTCACGGATCCCCTCTCCCAAACCCTAGAAAACAGATCTCCGCCGCCGCCGGACGTGTCCGGATGGAGCCGGACAACGTCCGGATCCCGCCGCCCTCTCCCGCGCTGCCACGTGGCAACCGGCGCCCGCCGCCGCCACGGCCCGCCGAGGCCCATCTCCGGCCCTCCTCCCCGCCGCTCGGGCCAGAGGCCGCCGCCCGCGCCCGCGTCGCCCTCCCCGCGGCCGCTGGCCGAGCCCACCTCGCCGCGCCGCCGCTGTTCCTGCCGGCGAGGGCCCGCCGCCCCGAAGCTCAGCGCCGTCCCGCGCCTCGCCTGGCGGCCGCCGCCGCCCCGGTCGACCACCGCCGCCGCCGCCTCGTTCCCCGCGCGCCCCAGGCCTCCCTCGCAGCTCCGTCAAGCCACCGGCCTCCTCCCCCGTCGATTCCGGCGAACAGCTACAGTAACTCTAGCGTGCTCCGAAATCCGTGCCGATCCGGATCTCAGATCTGGAAACCCTAGGGTTGACTTTTGCCTCTCCATTAATTTTTTATGCAATCTTTGACCTGTGATATCTCCGCATCCGTAGCTCCGATTTGGGCATATAGCATATCAAAATGTTCACCTCAGAGAGTACATCATTCCATTCCATTGCATCATTTTCATTTGAGCTCATCTTGATGCCTGAAATGCTGTTAGAAGAGGGCTTCGTGAGTTAATTGTCAGATCTGCTAGTTCATCTTAGACATTTGTCATTTTTGCCATGATTAATGTGTGCGTGCTATGCCTGTGAGTCCTTCATATGTTTCGTTAAGCATCTTGTTATCTTTCCAGAGGTGCAACCCATGCATTTTCAGGATGTGTGTGGTGACTTGTGCAAGCTTGCAAAGTGAGGAACCAGGTAAATCTGTTTTCTGGGACTTAGTAGTTTTCACTAAGTCTGGGATTATTTAGTTCATGATGCCATATGTTGATGCTATTTCCTAGTGATCCGTGCCTCTTTTGAGGATGACCAGTAAGGGAGTTTTATTAATATTGTAGTGCTCTATCAATCCATGTCTTTGTTTGCAATTATGGAGCACCCTCGCTTGAGTCAATCGAGCTCTACTTTTGCTTCGTGGTGAATCTGGGCAGATCGTCAACTTGTTTGCGATTTTGCCGATGTTATTATAATCGATCCGTGCATGCTATGCTATTGTTCTTGCCATTTCTAGCTTGTATTTTGTGCCTTCTTTATGGGTGTATGCTTGTCTTGCCATGACTTGCACCGTGGTGAGTGCATCGAGCTTGTAAACATGCCTTCGTGAGTTATGTTTCAGCATGTCCCAGTTTTTTTCACTAAGTCTGAAACTGATTATGTTTTTGCTTTGTTCGTGTGCTTGTTAGTATATTTTGTGATCCCTTTTGGCTCAAGGTCACTAAGGGACTTTTGTTAAGCTTGTTGAGTAGCTCCATGCCATGTCCTTCTTTGTCATGTTCAGGTCCTGTAGCATGTTGTTTGTTGCTCCGAAGAGGGCTATATGATCTGAAATTCCAGACAAGTGTTAATTTCACTAAGTCTGAGATCTGTTTACCATTTGCGTTTTGCCATGCTTGTTTGAACCTCCTAATGGATGAATTGGCCGTAGCTCAGTGCTAGACTTTTGTTAAGCATCTTGTGTGCATCCCTGCCATGTACTTTGTTGTCTTGTTTGGGTGCTGTAGCATGTTCATTTCATTGCATTTAGATGCCTACTTGCTGTAAATCGCAGACCGGTGTCATTTTTGAATCGCTTGCCATTTCCAAACCGTAACACCGATTCCGGCGTTCTTTATATCGTTTTCAAGCGATTTCATCTCATCTTTCCAGTGGCACACTTGGATTTCCATGTTGAGGCCAGGTTCATGCATTTCCTGTCATATCTTGCATTTGGCATCCCACACTGCATCCCGCATAGCATATCATCATTTCATCATATTGCTTGTTCTTGCACGTGGTTGATTGTATGCTTGTTGCTTGTTTGTCTTGTTTGGGTAGAGCCAGGAGACGAATTCGCTAACGAGGAGCCCGGTGAGTTTGCTCTTGAGGATCCAGTCAATTCTGACAACTGTGCATGCAAGATGATCATACCCTCGAAATCACTACTATCTTTGCTATGCTAGTTTGCTCGCTCTTTTGCTATGCCATTGCTATGATGCCTACCAGTTGCTTGCAAGCCTCCCAAATTGCCATGTCAAACCTCTAACCCACCATTGTCCTAGCAAACCGTTGATTGGCTATGTTACCGCTTCGCTCAGCCCCTCTTATAGCGTTGCTAGTTGCAGGTGAAGATTGGAGGCCGTTCCTTGTTGGAACATCTTTTGTTTACTTGTTGGGATATCATTATATTGCCTTGTTATCTAATGCATCTATATACTTGGTAAAGGGTGGAAGGCTCGACCTCTCGCCTAGTGTTTTGTTCCACTCTTGCCGCCCTAGTTTCCGTCATATCGGTGTTATGTTCCCGGATTTTTGCGTTCCTTACGCGGTTGGGTTATAATGGGAACCCCTTGATAGTCCGCCTTGAATAAAACTTCTCCAGCAGTGCCCAACCTTGGTTTTACCATTTGCCACCTAGCCTTTTCCCTTGGGTTTCGCGGACTCAAGGGTCATCTTATTTTAACCCCCCCGGGCCAGTGCTCCTCTGAGTGTTGGTCCAACCTAGAGCACCGTGCGGGGCCGTCCCTTGGCAACTTGGGTTACGTTGGCTCCCGTACGCTTAGCTTATCCGGTGTGCCCTGAGAACAAGATATGTGCAGCTCCTATCGGGATTTGTCGGCACAGCGGGCGGTGTTGCTGGACTTGTTTTACCATTGTCGGAGTTGTCTTGAATTACCGAGATACCGAGTCTGATCGAAACGTCCTGGGAGGAGGTCTATTCCTTCGTTGACCGTGAGATCTTGTCATGGGCTAAGTTGGGACTCCCCTGCAGGGATTGAACTTTCGAAATCCATGCCCGCGATTATGGGCAGATGGGAACTTGTTAATGACCGGTTGTAGATAACTTTAACCTTAATTAATTAAAATAAATCAACTGAGTGTGTTGCCGTGATGGCCTCTTCTCGGTGGAGTCCGGGAAGTGGACACGGTGTTGGAGTAATGTTTGCGCAGGTTGTTCTCTAGTTTCTCGCTCGTGCTTTGCCTCCTCTTCTCGCTCTCTTTTGCGAATAAGTTAGCCACCATACTTGCTAGTCGCTTGCTGCAGCTCCACTCATATTTTACCTTGCCTTACCTATAAGCTTGAATAGTCTTGATCGCGAGGGTGCGAGATTGCTGAGTCCCTGTGGCTCACAGATTACTATTACACCAGATGCAGGGCCTGATGATTCCGCTCCAGAAGACGCGTATGAGCTCAAGTGGGAGTTCGACGAAGACTCTCAACGATACTATGTTTCCTTTCCCGATGATTACTAGTGGTGCCCAGTTGGAGGTGATTGGGACCGTTGTCGCATGTTGGGTTCTCTTTTATTTTGGCACCGTAGTCGGGCCTTGAGTGTATGGATGATGTAATGTTATTTATGTACTTGATTGACGTGGCGAGTGTAAGCCAACTATGTTCTCCGCTTTTATTATTATTTTACATGGGATGTTGTGAAGATTTCCTAACTTGCGACATATGCCTTCAATGCGATTATATCTCTAAGTCGTGCCTTGACATGTGGGAGCTATAGTCGCATCGAGGGTGTTACAAGTTGGTATCAGAGCCTTCCCCGACCTTAGGAGCCCCATTGCTTGATTGTTTTTAGCGGCCGAGTTGTGTCTAGAAAAATGTTTTGAGTCTTTTAGGAATTATATATCAGAGAGATTAGGAATTCTTTTTACTTCCTAGTCTCCTCATCGCTCTGGTAAGGCATCCTGACGTAGAGTTTTGACTCTTCTCTTCTCAAATTTCACTAAATTTGTTTTAGGATCACGCGGGTATCTTGGAATCGTTCCGATGGTTTTATGATGAGAACATTGTCTTGGTGCCTCCTGTCAGGGGTTTAGTGGAAGTGTCTCGGGGAGTTGAGCTCTGAGGTGTTGTCATCATAATTTTATCGTTGCAATTCTGGAATACCTGAGTCTAGTACGCCGACATCGAAAATCTCTTTTATGCAGTTCGTTGGTGAGATAACCTCGACGCCACCCAGTATTGGGGCGGGAGTTCGGGAGTATCGCCATAACTTGTATAACGGATGCTTTTCGAAGGTTGAGGTAGATGGTTTCCGAAGTTTTCTTGGTTATGTGTTGAAGGATGGATACAACTGGATGTAGGAATTGCTAGTTTGGGTGAGATATTATGCTTCCCCTGTATCCCCAACACCTGATTGCATAACCGGAAAGGTTCGGAAGTTTCATAGGTGGGAATTCTAGTAGCTCTAGTTCTTCTTCTACGGATATTGGTTTGAGATTAGGATTTCTTACCAATTATTCGTTCTTGATCCGTACCTTGTTGATTTATTTCTCTACCTTAATTCTACGTGGCTTCTCAATTTATGGATATGTGACCATTTTAAGAGGAATGCATTCGTTCATTTTGTTCGGATGTGAAGACTATATGTTGCAATTTTCATTCCATTGGATTCAGCTTCAATATTTATCTGTCAATGTGCTAATGGTGGTCACCCTCTTCAGGATGGCTCCTCCAACGCGCACGACTCCGAATCCTGATCCGCCACTGCCTCCACCTCCTCCAGAGGCATGACAAGCTGTGATGGCCGCAACCAATGCAAACACACAGCTGATCATGCAAATTCTTCAAGAGCGCAATCAAGGCAGTCAAGGGAATCAAGGCAGCAATCAGAGTCACTTTGCTACACTCAACCAGTTCCTTGCTAACGGGCCAAAGACTTTCAGCAATTGTGTTGAGGCAACCGATGCTGACGATTGGCTTGTGGATCTGTGCAAGCATTTCGAGTGCAGTAACGTTAGGCCTGAGGACTTTGTTAAGTTCGCTTCCTTCCAACTCAAAGATCAAGCTGCATAATGGTTCCAGCAGTACAAGGATTCCAGAGGTGGACGTGTTATCACTTGGGATGATTTCCGTCGAGATTTCCGAGCTCATCATATTCCCCAGAGCGTGGTTGAAAGCAAGCGTGAGGAATTCCGCAATCTGAAGCAAGGCTCTTTGTCTGTCTATGACTACAACAAGTTGTTCCAGAAGCTCGCCCGCTTTGCCAAGCAGGACGTCCCTGATGAGAAGAGCATGATATATCAGTTCAGGGGTGGTCTCAGAGAAGAAATTCAGCTCGCTCTTGTCCTCTTTGATCCCTTGAGGTACGATGAGTTCTACAACATGGCACTGAAGCAAGAGGCTGCTCAGTTGAGGTGTGATGCTTCCAAGAAGCGAGTCAGAGATGTTACTCCTTCTTCCTCTACTCAAGTGGCCAAGCAGCAGAAGTTTTGGCTTCCTCCTCCTCCGTTCCGTCAGCCGTATCAGCAGAAGAGCAAAGGTGGCAGTGGTTCTTCCCACCCACCCAACCCTGGCTTTCAGAACAAGACTTCGTCTCAAGCTCCAAGATCGAGTGCTCCGTATCACCGTCCGCTTTCAGAGGTCACGTGCAACAAGTGCCAACAGAAGGGTCACTATGCCAACAAGTGTCTCAACCAGAGGCGTCTTCCTCCTCCTCCTCTTGTCAGATCGACAAGTACAGCTGTGGTCAAGCATAACCCCAAGCATGCCAAGGTGAATTTGATGAATGCAGCTCAGGCAGAGGACTCGTCAGATGTGATCATGGGTAACTTTCCAGTTAACTCTTTTCCAGCGAAAGTTCTTTTTGACACTGGTGCATCGCATTGTTTCATGTCAAGATCATTTGTTTCCAAGCATGACTTCGTTTCACAAATGTTGGGTAAACCTATGGGAGTGGTTTCTCCGGCTAAGTCTATGAGGGCTACTTCAATAGTCCCGGATGTTTCTATCATGATGGGTGATTTCAAGTTTCTGGCTTCTCCTATGGTTCTTGGTAACTCGGATATTGATCTTATTCTCGGGATGGATTGGCTTTCTAAGCACAAGGCTCAGCTTGATTGTGCAGCCAGGAAGATTCAATTGACTCATTCGTCTGAGGATGTAATTGTCTTTGCCGCTCGTGATGATACTATCCGTCTGTTTTCTCTCAATGAGAAGGGTGAATTGGATGCCATTTCTCAAATTCCAGTCGTTTGCGAATATCAAGACATCTTTCCAGAAGAGCTCCCAGGAATGCCTCCGCACCGGCCATTTGAATTCGTTATTGAACTTGAGCCTGGCACGGAACCTGTGTGCAAATGTCCTTACAAGCTCGGACTTGAAGAGTTGAAGGAGCTGAAGAAGCAACTCGATGAGCAAGAGAGAATGGGTCTCATCCGGCCTAGTTCTTCTCCGTGGGGTTGTGGTGTTCTTTTTGTGAAGAAGAAGGATGGAACGGACCGACTTTGTGTTGATTACCGCCTAGTGAACAAGAAGACCATCAAGAACAAATACCCACTTCCTAACATCAATGAGTTGTTCGAACAACTCAAAGGTGCTCAAGTATTCTCCAAGCTTGATCTCCGCATGGGTTATCACCAGATTCGCATTCGTGAAGAAGATATTCCCAAGACAGCATTCAGAACAAGCTTTGGTTCATACGAATACACTGTCATGTCTTTTGGCCTCGCCAACGCTCCTCCGACGTTCTCTCGCATGATGAACTTCATCTTCAACGCCTACACCAATGACTTCGTTTTGGTCTATCTCAACAACATTCTGGTTTTCTCGAAGAACAAGGAAGATCATGCCAAACACTTGCGTTTGGTTCTTGATAAGCTCAGGGAACATCAGTTCTATGCCAAGTTCTCCAAGTGTGAATTTTGGCTTGATGAGGTTCTCTATCTTGGTCATATCATCTCTGCCAAGGGCATTGCTGTGAATCCTGAGAAGGTGTCTGCAATTGTGAATTGGGAACCTCCTCAGAATGTGAAGCAACTCCGCAGTTTTCTCGATCTCGCAAGCTATTGCCGTAGATTCGTTGAAATTTTTTCCAAGATCGCGAAGCCTCTCTCAAATCTTCTTCAGAAGCACGTCAAGTACGTTTGGTCTCCGGAGTGTGACATTGCTTACAATACTTTGAAAGAGAAATTGATCACTGCTCTAGTTCTGACTCCGCTTGATGAATCCAAGCCGTACGAGGTCTTTTGTCATGCCTCTCTCCAAGGTCTTGGCGTGGTATTGATGCAAGAGAAGAAAGTTGTTGCTTATACATCTCGCCAGTTGAAGCCTAATGAGAAGAACTACCCCACTCATGATCTCGAGTTGGCGGCAGTTGTGCATGCTCTTTTGACATGGAGACATCTTCTATTGGGAAGAAAAGTGGACATTTTCACTGATCACAAGAGTCTCAAGTACATCTTCACTCAGCTTAATCTCAACCTCAGGCAAACTCGATGGTCGAAATGATTCAAGAGTATAATCCGAGTATCGAGTATACTCCAGGCAAGGCCAATGTGATTGCTGACGCTTTGAGCAGGAAGGCTTACTGCAACAGTCTGATTCTTAAGCCTTATCAACCCGAGCTTTGTGAATCTTTCCGCAAACTTAATCTGCAAGTTGTTCCTCAAGGATCCCTCGCTAACCTTCAAGTCTCTCATACCTTAGAAGACCAGATTCGCCAAGCCCAGCTTCTTGATGCTATGGTGAAAAAGGTGAAGATTGGGATTGCCAAGAGTTAGTCCAAGTACAAGTGCTACCGCCTTGATGACAAGGATACTCTTTTCTTCGAGGATCGTATTGTTGTACCCAAAGGTGACCTCCGTAAAGTGATCATGAACGAGGCTCACAATTCTCTCCTCTCCATCCACCCTGGGAGCACGAAGATGTACCAGGACCTTAAGCAAGCTTATTGGTGGACTCGAATGAAGCGCGAGATCGCTCAATTCGTGAATGAATGTGATGTCTGCAGAAGAGTGAAGGCAGAACACCAAAGGCCAACTGGTCTCCTCCAACCTCTTGCCATTCCAGAATGGAAGTTTGACCACATTGAAATGGACTTCGTGACTGGGTTTCCAAAGTCCAAGCGTGGCAATGATGCTATATTTGTTGTCTCGACAAACTCACCAAAGTGGCTCACTTTCTGCCTATTAAAGAGTCGATCACTGCAGCTCAATTGGCGGAACTCTATACCTCTCGCATTGTCTCTCTGCATGGTATTCCTCAAGTGATCTCTTCAGACCGTGGCAGCATCTTTACCTCGAAGTTTTGGGATTCTTTCCAGAAGGCCATGGGCACTAACATCCGCTTCAGCACAGCTTTCCATCCTCAAACAAGCGGTCAAGTCGAGCGTGTCAACCAGATTCTTGAAGATATGCTCAGGGCTTGTGTGATCTCCTTCGGCATGAAGTGGGAGGATTGTCTTCCTTATGCTGAATTCTCCTACAACAACCGTTTTCAAGCAAGTTCGGGCAAGGCCCCTTTTGAAATTCTGTATGGCAGGAAGTGCCGTACCCCTCTCAACTGGTCTGAAACCGGTGAACGTCAGCTTTTGGGTAATGACTTAATCACAGAAGCAGAAGAAATGTGCAAAGTCATTCATGATAACCTCAAAGCAGCCCAATCCCGCCAGAAGAGCTACTATGATAGTAAGCACTGTGATTTGGCTTTCGAGATCGGAGATCATGTTTACTTCCGTGTCTCTCCTATGAAAGGTACTCGTCGCTTCGGTATCAAAGGGAAGCTTGCCCCTAGATACGTGGGACCTTTCAAGATTGTCAGCAAGAGAGGCGACCTCGCCTATCAACTCGAGCTTCCTTCAAACTTTGCAAATGTTCATGACGTGTTCCATGTCTCTCAGCTTCGGAAGTGCTTCAAGACTCCTGACCGCACCGTCAACTTCGAGGACATTGAGCTCCAAGAAGATCTCTCTCATCGTGAGCACCCAGTTGCTATTCTTGAAGAGACTGAACGCAAGACTCGCAACAAGTCAATCAAATTTCTCAAAGTCAAGTGGTCACACCATTCCGACCGTGAAGCTACCCGGGAACGCGAGGATCAACTCCGTTCTGATTACCCGGCATTCTTTCAGTCCTAGATCTCGGGACGAGATCTTTTCGTAGTGGTGGAGTGTTGTAACACCCCGGATATAACTTTCCCTATTTGTACTCCAACTCTTGCCGTTTCCGGTGTTAAGTTATATTTATTTCCTCGGGTTCGGGTTTTGTCTCCGTGTGTTGTTGTCTTTGTCATGCATCTCATATCATGTCATCATGTGCATTGCATTTGCATACGTGTTCTTCTCATGCATTCGAGCATTTTCCCCGTTGTCCGTTTTGCATTCCGGCGCTTTGTTCTCCTCCGGTGGTCATTTCTAGCTTTCTTTCGTGTGTGGGGATTAAACATTTACGGATTGGACCGAGACTTGCCAAGCGGCCTTGGTTTACTACCGGTAGACCGCCTGTCAAGTTTCGTACCATTTGGACTTCGTTTGGTACTCCAACGGTTAACCGAGGGACCGAAAAGGCCTCGTGTGTGTTGCAGCCCAACGCCCCTCCAATTTGGCCCAAAACCCACCAAACTCTGCTCCATGTCCTAGAGCGTTCGATCACGATCGCGTGGCCGAAAACCGCACCTCATTTGAACTCTCCTAGCTCCCCATATACCTATATATACACCCCCTCCAAAAATTCACGGATCCCCTCTCCCAAACCCTAGAAAACAGATCTCCGCCGCCGCCGGACGTGTCCGGACGGAGCCGAACAACGTCCGGATCCCGCCGCCCTCTCCCGCGCTGCCACATGACAACCGGCGCCCGCCGCCGCCACGGCCCCG
>NC_041384.1:119411691-119467338 GCF_002162155.2 Triticum dicoccoides | reverse complement strand
CCACCGCCGCCGCCGCCTCGTTCCCCGCGCGCCCCGGGCCTCCCTCGCAGCTCCGGCAAGCCGCCGGCCTCCTCCCCCGTCGATTCCGGGGAACAGCTACAGTAACTCCGGCATGCTCCAAAATCCGTGCCGATCCGGATCTCAGATCTGGAAACCCCAGGGTTGACTTTTGCCTCTCCGTTAATTTTTTATGCAATCTTTGACCTATGATATCTCCGCATCCGTAGCTCTGATTTGGGCATATAGCATATCAAAATGTTCATCTCAGAGAGTACATCATTTCATTCCATTGCATCATTTTCATTTGAGCTCATCTTGATGCCCGAAATGCTGTTAGAAGAGGGCTTCGTGAGTTAATTGTCAGATCTGCTAGTTCATCTTAGACATTTGTCATTTTTGCCATGATTAATGTGTGCATGCTATGCCTGTGAGTCCTTCATATGTTTTGTTAAGCATCTTGTTATTTTTCCAGAGGTGCAACCCATGCATTTTTAGGATGCGTGTGGTGACTTGTGCAAGCTTGCAAAGTGAGGCACCCGGTAAATCTGTTTTCTGGGACTTAGTAGTTTTCACCAAGTCTGGGATTATTTAGTTCATGATGCCATATGTTCATGCTATTTCCTACTGACCCGTGCCTCTTTTGAGGATGATCAGTAAGGGAGTTTTGTTAATCTTGTAGAGCTCTATCCGTCCATGTCTTTGTTTGAAATTATGGAGCACCGTAGCTTGATTCAATCGAGCTCTACTTTTGCTTCGTGGTGAATCTGGGCAGATCGTCAACTTGTTTGCGATTTTGCCGATGTTATTATAATCGGTCCGTGCATGCTATGCTATTGTTCTTGCCATGTCTAGCTTGTATTTTGTGCCTTATTTATGGGTGTATGCTTGTCTTGCCATGACTTGCACCGTGGTGAGTGCATCGAGCTCGTAAACATGCCTTCATGAGTTATGTTTCAGCATGTCCCAGTTTTTTTCGCTAAGTCTGAAACTGATTATGTTTTTGCTATGTTCGTGTGCTTGTTAGTATATTTTGTGATCCCTTTTGGCTCAAGGTCACTAAGGGACTTTTGTTAAGCTTGTTGAGTAGCTCCATGCCATGTCCTTCTTTGTCATGTTTAGGTCCTGTAGCATGTTGTTTTGTTGCTCCGAAGAGGGCTATATGATCTGAAATTCCAGATAAGTGTTAATTTCACTAAGTCTGAGATCTGTTTACCATTTGCGTTTTTGCCATGCTTGTTTGAACCTCCTAATGGATGAATTGGCCGTAGCTCAGTGCTAGACTTTTGTTAAGAATCTTGTGTGCATCCCTGCCATGTACTTTGTTGTCTTGTTTGGGTGCTGTAGCATGTTCATTTCATTGCATTTAGATGCCTACTTGCTGTAAATCGCAGACCGGTGTCATTTTTGAATCGCTTGCCATTTCCAAACCGTAACACCGATTCCGGCGTTCTTTATATCGTTTTCAAGCGATTTTATCTCATCTTTCCAGTGGCACACTTGGATTTCCATGTTGAGGCCAGGTTCATGCATTTCCTGTCATATCTTGCATTTGACATCCCGCATCGCATCCCGCATAGCATATCATCATTTCATCATATTGCTTGTTCTTGCACGTGGTTGATTGTATCCTTGTTGCTTGTTTGTCTTGTTTGGGTAGAGCCGGGAGACGAGTTCGCTAATGAGGAGCCTGTTGAGTTTGCTCTTGAGGATCCAGTCAACTCTGACAACTGTGCATGCAAGATGATCATACCCTCGAAATCACTACTATCTTTGCTATGCTAGTTTGCTCGCTCTTTTGCTATGCCATTGCTACGATGCCTACCACTTGCTTGGAAGCCTCCCAAATTGCCATGTCAAACCTCTAACCCACCATTGTCCTAGCAAGTCGTTGATTGGCTATGTTACCGCTTCGCTCAGCCCCTCTTATAGCGTTGCTAGTTGCAGGTGAAGATTGGAGGCCGTTCCTTGTTGGAACATCTTTTGTTTACTTGTTGGGATATCATTATATTGCCTTGTTATCTTAATGCATCTATATACTTGGTAAAGGGTGGAAGGCTCGACCTCTCGCCTAGTGTTTTGTTCCACTCTTGCCGCCCTAGTTTCCGTCATATCGGTGTTATGTTCCCGGATTTTTGCGTTCCTTACGCGGTTGGGTTATAATGGGAACCCCTTGACAGTCCGCCTTGAATAAAACTTCTCCAGCAATGCCCAACCTTGGTTTTACCATTTGCCACCTAGCCTTTTCCCTTGGTTTCACGGACTCAAGGGTCATCTTATTTTAACCCCCCCGGGCCAGTGCTCCTCTGAGTGTTGGTCCAACCTAGAGCACCGTGCGGGGCCGTCCCTTGGCAACTTGGGTTACGTTGGCTCCTGTACGCTTAGCTTATCCGGTGTGCCCTGAGAACGAGATATGTGCAGCTCCTATCGGGATTTGTCGGCACAGCGGGCGGTGTTGCTGGACTTGTTTTACCATTGTCGGAGTTGTCTTGAATTACCGAGATACCGAGTCTGATCGGAACGTCTTGGGAGGAGGTCTATTCCTTCATTGACCGTGAGAGCTTCTCATGGGTTAAGTTGGGACTCCCCTGCAGGGATTGAACTTTCGAAAGCCGTGCCCACGGTTATGGGCAGATGGGAACTTGTTAATGACCGGTTGTAGATAACTTGAACCTTAATTAATTAAAATAAATCAACTGAGTGTGTTGCCGTGATGGCCTCTTCTCGGTGGAGTCTGGGAGGTGGACACGGTGTTGGAGTAATGTTTGCGCAGGTTGTTCTCTAGTTTCTCGCTCGTGCTTTGCCTCCTCTTCTCGCTCTCTTTTGCGAATAAGTTAGCCACCATACTTGCTAGTCGCTTGCTGCAGCTCAACTCATATTTTACCTTGCCTTACCTATAAGCTTGAATAGTCTTGATCGCGAGGGTGCGAGATTGTTGAGTCCCTGTGGCTCACAGATTACTATTACACCAGATGCAGGGCCTGATGATTCTACTCCAGAAGACGCATATGACCTCAAGTGGGAGTTCGACGAAGACTCTCAACGATACTATGTTTCCTTTCCCGATGATCAGTAGTGGTGCCCAGTTGGGGGTGATTGGGACCGTTGTCGCATGTTGGGTTCTCTTTTATTTTGGCGCCGTAGTCGGGCCTTGAGTGTATGGATGATGTAATGTTATTTATGTACTTGATTGACGTGGAGAGTGTAAGCCAACTATGTTCTCCCCTTTTATTATTATTTTACATGGGATGTTGTGAAGATTTCCTAACTTGCGACATATGCCTTCAATGCGATTATATCTCTAAGTCGTGCCTCGACACGTAGGAGCTATAGTCGCATCGAGGGTGTTACAGAGAGGCCAACCATCGTATCATCCTATGGAGAAAGGATTGCATCATCTTTCGAAGGCCACCAACACCGCGTCATCCGACTCCTCGTCGAAGTCCGCCACCGAGTCAGCAGACTCCCGCTCCTCCAAGTCCACCAACGCGTCAGGCCACTCCTCCTCCAAGTTCGGCATAGCTTCAGGCCACTCCTCCTCCTCCAAGTCCGGCAAAGCGTCAGGCCACTCCTCCTCGAAGTCCAGCACAGCTTCAGGCCACTCTTCCTCCAAGTCCGGCACAGCTTCAGGCCACTCCTCCTCCTCCAACTCAGCCACGTCAGCCGTCTTCGCCGCCTCAGCAATCACGGAAGAGAGCTGCCTCAGCTATGGCGCGTAGCGGTTCAAGTTGAGGTAGTACTGGAGGTACAGGCGGAGGCAAGCGATTTCAATATGGTCCAAGCCTTGCACCTCTTTCGCGGAGGCCTTACGACAAGTCCGATGAGGAAAACGTAGCCATATCGAAGGCCGAGGTGGATGCCCATTTTGCACCGAAACCGCCACCGCTGCCAAGGGAGAAAGTGCCTGTGGAAAAGATTGACCACTTCATTCGTATGGCTAGAGCACCAGCTCCCAAGCCTGTTGACATAGACTATGAGTGCCACATCAAGAAGTTAAATCAAGCACGTCTACAGAAAGAGGCGAGCTCGAGCTCGAGCAAATCAGCTGGCAAAAGGAGCGGTAAAACCGTTCCCCAGCCGGGAGAACAGGCGGCACAATCAATCTCCCCGCTTGTTGTGCCAACAACACATGAGAGTAGGCGCGCCCAATATTATTGTGGGCAAACCGTTAACGTTCCCGGGGTGGGCAATGTGGTAATAACCGAGGAGCATATTGCGCAGGTTGAAACGATCGGGATCACTGTTGGACAACTCCTCTATATTGAGCCCATGTCTCCGACTAGAGAGGAGGAAATAAAACGGAAATATGTCCAGGGCCAACCTTTGGTCGAGCCAGACAAGGTTAATAAGCTCCCAACGAGAATGTATGAATTGCATCAATGGTACATGGACATTACCAAGATTTCCAATCGAGAGTCCCTCATGGTGAATGTCAAGAAGGATCATTACTACCATGAGAAAGCTGTGACCGTTGAGTATTCAGAACTATTTCAGCTATACAATCAAGACGCACTCGACAAATCTATCGTCAGTTGCTATTGTGTGTAAGTGATTTCTTTCTGTAATTTAAGTCTCAAGCTAGTTGTAGTGATCATTTTGATCAATCATTACCTATAATTATCCTCACTATATTCTTTTCTGTGGTATTATGCAGGATGAAGATTTATGAAATGAAAAAAGGTGGACGCTATGGCATTTGGTTCGTTGACCCAAATACCATTAATGAATACACATGGAAAATAGATTCATATTACGAAAAAAGTGTAGAGGAAAGCATGCTAGAGTTCTTCAAGCACCTCAAATACAATGAAGATATACTACTTCCTTACAACTTCGAGTGAGTCACACTGTCTTGTACTACAAATTCTGTTTTTGCCTACTAGCTAGCTACATGCATGTTTTTGCTTACATATGCTCGCTTAATTAAGACATGCAAACGTGTGTGCATGCAGATTTCACTGGATCTTGTTAATCATTAAAGTTGATGAAGGAACAGTTGAAGTACTAGACTCACTACTTAAGAAAGCAAGTGACTACACCATCATGAAGGGGATAGTCAACAGGTAATTTCAATCATTATTAACTATATCTCGGCCTATTTAATTAGTTTGTCATTTCCTGATAACAACTATTTAATAACCCATTTATTCATTTTCTTTGTCGGCGGGCAGGGCTTGGGCAAAGTTCATCAGGGTCACTCCAGGCCCATGGAAACAAAATCTGAAATGGTATCGACCCCAGGTAAGTAATTAAGTAGTACTAGCTAGCTGCCATCTCTTTAATTATCATGCTTGATTAATTATTATATGGTCAAATTCCATTCTCGCAAAGGCCCTGAAGCAGGCGCCAGGGAATAATCTGTGTGCATACTACGTTTGCGAGAACATTCGCATGATGGTGTCCGAAAGGAGCAAATCTCAAAGACAGGAGTGGGTACGTTTGTCAGAACACTATTCACAATTTTTACACCATTATCGATATCTCGTTACACAACTAATAAACATGCATATTGATCTCCTTCTTAACAGTTCAAAGAGGTGCGGGAGAAGCTCCTAACAGAGGACCGCATAGAAGCAATTCATGAGGAAATAGCGGGATTTTTGCTCGACCAGGTCATAGATCCCAAAGGAGAATACTATTACCCGCTACCGCCCCCATGAACCACTTCCAATTGTTATCGTGCTCCGAAGGCACCAATTAGGCTAATGCCACTGGCTCTGAAGGCACCAATTAGGAGAAATTATATATATATATATACATGTGCGAATTAATTAATGGTGGTTGTGAGACATTTGATGATATATATATATTATGATCGGTTCTACTAGAAATTCTATTTATATATATGCATAATGTGTACAATATGTAGTATCGTAAAATACCAGCAAACGAAAAAGAATTAAACGGAAAACACAAAATTGAATGAAAAAGAAATCATAAACCCAAACCCCCCAACCTTTTAATACCGGTTGGTGACACCAACCGGTACTAAAGGGCTCCCTGCCCCCGAAGCTGGCTCGTGCCACGTGGTTGCCCTTTAGCACCGGTTCGTGCTGAACCGGTACTAAAGGGGGGGGGGGCTTTAGTGCCTACACTTTAGTGTCAGTTACCAAACCGGCACTAAAGGGCCTTACGAACCGGTGCTATTGCCCGGTTCTACACTAGTGCATATGTGCATGCTACGGGACTTGCAAACTTCAACACAAGTATTTCTCAAATTCACAACTACTCAACTAGCACAACTTTGATATCACTATCTCCATATCTCAAAACAATCATCAAGTATCAAACTTCTCTTAGTATTCAATGCACTTATATGAAAGTTTTTTTCATTATGCCTAAAAGCAAATTGCCATGTTGTTCTAAAGGACTCTCAAAATAATATAAGTGAAGCATGAGAGATCAATTATTTCTATAAAATAAAACCACCACCGTGTTCTAAAAGATATAAGTGAAGTACTAGAGCAAAAACTATATAGCTCAAAAGATATAAGTGAAGCACATAGAGTATTCTAATAAATTCCAATTCATGTGTGTCTCTCTCAAAAGGTGTGTACAGCAAGGACGATTGTGGTAAACTAAAAAGCAAAGACTCAAATCATACAAGACGCTCCAAGCAAAACACATATCATGTGGCGAATAAAAATATAGCTCCAAGTAAAGTTACCGATGAACGAAGATGAAATAAGGGATGCCTTCCGGGGCATCCCCAAGCTTAGGCTCTTGCCACTCTTTGTTCCATAATACATCAAATCCTTACCCAAAACTTGAAAACTTCACAACACAAAACTTAAAAGAAAATCTTCGTGAGCTCTGTTAGTAAAAGAAAACAAACCACCACTTCAAGGTAATTTAATGAACTCATTATTTATTTATATTGGTGTTAAACATACTGTATTCCAACTTCTCTATGGTTTATAAACTCTATTACTAGCCATAGATTCATCAAACTAAGCAAACAACACACGAAAAACAGAATCTGTCAAAAACAGAATAGTCTCTAGTAATCTGTAGGTTTCGAATACTTCTAGAACCCAAAAAATTCTAAAATAAATTGATGGGCGTGAGGAATTTGTCTATTAATCATCTGAAAAAAGAGTTAACTAAATAGCACTCTCCAAAAAAATGGCAGCAATTCTCTTGATTGCTAAAGTTTCTGTTTTTTACAGCAAGATCAAAAAGACTTTCCCCAAGTCTTCCCAACGGTTCTACTTGGCACAAACACTAATTAAACACAAAAAACACAACCAAAACAGAGGCTAGATAAATTATTTATTACTAAACAGGAGCAAAAAGCAATGAATAAAAATAAAATTGGGTTGCCTCCCAAGAAGCGCTATCGTTTGACTCCCCTAGCTAGGCATAAAGATTTCAATGATGCTCACATGAAAGACAAGAATTGAATCACAAAGGGAGCATCATAAAACACATGACAAACACATCTAAGTCTAACATAATTCCTATGCATAGGAGTCTTATGGGCAAACAAATTATCAAGGCAAGCAAAAACTAGCATATGCAAGGAAGCAGAAAGAAACAATAGCAATCTCAAGACAACGAAAAGTAATGTAGTAACATGAAAATTTCAACAACCATATTTTCCTCTCTCATAATAATTACATGTAGGATCATAAGAAAATTCAACAATATAGCTATCACAAAAAATATTCTTAACACGATCCACATGTATGCAAAGTTGACACTCTTCCAAAATAGTGGGATTAAAATTAACTAAAGTCATGACCTCTCCAAACCCACTTTTATCATAAGACTGAACATGCTCCAAATATGTGGGATCTAAAGTTGACACTCTTCCAAACCCACTTTCAATAATATTGCAAACACCGTTATCAATCTCATATTCATCATGGGGCTTAAATAATTTTTCAAGATCAAAAGAAGAATCACCCCAATCATGATCATTGCAACAAATAGTAGTCATAGCAAAACTAGCATCCCCAAGCTTGAGGTCTTGCATATCATTAACACAATTTACATTAAGAGAATTTATAATGACATCATTGCAATCATGCTTTTCATCGAAGGAACTATCAAGTATGGGTGCAATAGCAATGATCTCATGTTTAACATAAGGAACTATGGAAAATTCATTTTCATAAATATTGGCATCATGGCCACAAGAATGGCAAGCATCATGTTCATCAAGGGATATTTCAATCAAATCAGCGGAATCATAATTATCTATAGATTCATGCATCTCATTATTTTCTTCCGAAGCAACGGTCATGTGACGCCTGGATAGTTACGCCACAGTAACCCTCCGCTAATGATGCCACATCACCTCGAGTACTGTGGCTAATCTCGCATTAGTTCGAAACCGATTTGAATTCAATTTAAAAATCAGGCAAACAACAAAAGTTTTCAAAGACTAAAACTAAAATGTTCGGGTTGTGCCAAATAATGCATAGGTAATTATGTTGGTCAAACCACACCTTTATAAAATGTTTAAACACTCTAAAAGGAATAAAATAGCAGCATTAATAATTATATAAATGCTTTTAAAATGACAAACAATTTCAAAACTATTTTATTTCAGTGCTAAGTTGTTTGTGGCTGTGGTATAAATTGTAACATCTATTTTGGGTGCCACTTTAGTATTTTTACAAAAACTAAAAATAAAAGAGAACAAAAAAGAAAGAAACACCAGGAAAATACAATACAAAAAAAAGAGAGAAAGGCCTCCCTGGCCAACTGGGCCAGACGGCCCAACTGGCCGACCCACCTGAGTACAATACCAGCCCACTCCCACTTATCCCCTTCCCCTCGCTACAGGGACGATGGAGGGGTGTGGCAGCCATCCATGGCGCTAGGGACATGCGTGGCGGCCATCCCCGACCTCCCCGACGCCTATAAGACACCCCCGCATCACCGGCGCCCAACCCTAGTTTTGCTCGCCCCCATCTCCCTCCGCCTCCCTCCTCAGATCCCCCTCCTTCTTGATCTCCGCCATGGACGCGTCGTCGGCGTAGCCGTCGCCGATGGCCTCCTCGCTGCCAGAGACCACGCCAGGGGCACCGTCTTCGTCGCCTACTTCGACTACATGGGCGAGATCAAGCCGGAAGCCACCGGGACACCCGCTGCTTCCCCGTCCTCAACCTCCATCCGTCTCGGTCACCGCCGCCGTCGCCAACACCGGCCACCTCTGCTGCTCCTAAGCCACTCAACGGGCCTCCTTGTGCCTACTCGGTGAGCACATCCTCTTCCCTCCCATTCTTGCGCCGTAGGCCGCCGTCCCCGAGCTCGTCCGAGCTGCCGCGTACGCGTACGTGCGTGCGTGCTGTGGCTGCTTCTATGCACGCGCGCCGGCCTCGCCGTGGTCTAGTGCTACTTCGCCTGCTACTGCTCCAGCGCCGCCCCGTACGGCGCTCGCCGACCCGCCACACGCGCGTCACCACGCCCGCACGCACCAGCCCTGCCCTTGATCGTGCCCGTAGTCGCCGCGACCGTGCCGCCTGCGCCCAATGCCCCTGGCCTCTGCTGCTGCTCACGCCGCGGCATGCTGCTCGCCTGAGCTCCTGCGCCCGCCCACCACACGCACCGCACGCACCAGGCGCCCGTGCTGCTCGCTGCAGCTCTACCTGCTGCTATGCTACACAGGTACAGTAACATTCAGTTACTGTAGCTAGTGCTAGCTTTTCTAATTTGACATTATCTGACCCTCTGTACAGCCTCTAAACAACGTCTAACCAGCGGTTAACATGGGTAAAAATAATATGAGTAGAAAGCATACATGACAAACTCCATTTTATCCCACTGGACCAAATCCTTTTGATGTATGGTTTAATTCCTACAAAAATCACAAATTCCAATGTTCTGTTAATAGAAAGCTGAAAACAGCTTTAATTTCATAGCTACTTTAGAGCTGTTAATGATCAATCAAATGGACTCTAACAGAGTTGAAAGTGCTACTATCTTATAGACCACAGAAAAATGCTGCATATTGATATAAGGCACAAAATCATAGGAGTTATAGATCAATAGTTGTAGTGTTTTGAAAACAGCCAAGTAATGTTTAAAACTGTCGAATTCTCAGACTTAGCAAAATTTCAGGGTTTTCCGAATATTGTTTTAATCTTCAAAAAAACATATAAAATAATCCGTAGCTCGGATGAAAAAGTTTTATACATGAAAGTTACTCAGAACGACGAGACGAATCCGGTTACACCCTCCGTTCGTCCGCCACACACTCCTAGCATAGCGAACACACAACTTTTCCCCTCCGGTTCATCTGCCCGAAAACGCGAAACACCGGGAATACTTTCCCGGATGTTTCCCCCCTTCGCCGGTACCACCTAGTATCACGTTAGGTCACTCTAGACCGCGTATTGCCATGTTACGCTTTGTGATGCTTTGATTGCTCTGTTATTTATTGTGTTCCCCTCCGTTACTTCTTTCCGGTAGACCCCGAGACTGCCGGCGACCCCAGTTCGACTACGGTGTTGACGATCCCTCCTTGCCAGAGCAACCAGGCAAGCCCCCCCCCCTTTGATCACCAGATATCGCCTATTCTTCTCTATACTGCTTGCATTAGAGTAGTGTAGCATGTTACTATTTGGTTACTCCTATTTTGTTGCATAGCCTGTCATTGTTGTTACAGTCATTGATACCTTACCCGCAATCCTAAATGCTTAGTATAGGATGCTAGTTTATCATCATTGGCCCTACATTCTTGTCAGTCTGCCTCGCTATACTATTGGGCCGTGATCACTCGGGAGGTGATCACGGGTATATACTTTACATACATACATACTATACAGATGGTGACTAAAGTCGGGTCAGCTCGATGAGTACCCGCAAGTGATTCTGATGAGGGGGCTGAAAGGACAGGTGGCTCCATCCCGGTAGAGGTGGGCCTGGGTTCCCGACGGCCCTCGACTGTTACTTTGTGGCGGAGCGACAGGGCAGGTTGAGACCACCTAGGAGACAGGTGGGCCTGGCCTTGTTCGGCATTCGCGGATACTTAACACGCTTAACGAGATCTTGGTATTTGATCTGAGTCTGGCTACTGGCCTATACGCACTAACCATCTACGCGGGAGTAGTTATGGGTATCCCGGCGTCGTGGTATCAGCCGAAGCACTTCAGACGTCAGCGATGGAGCGGCGCGCGCCGGATTGGAACGTAAGCCTGCTCTTGTATTAAGGGGGCTAGTTCTGCTTCCGGCCGCCCTCGCAACGTGCAGGTGTGCTATGGGCGATGGGCCCAGACCCCTGTGCGCTTAGGTTTAGACCGGCGTGCTGGCCTCTCTGTTTTGCCTAGGTGGGGCTGCGACGTGTTGATCTTCCGAGGCCGGGCATGACCCAGGAAAGTGTGTCCGGCCAAATGGGATCGAGCGTGTTGGGCTATGTGGTGCACCCCTGCAGGGAAGTTAATCTATTCGAATAGCCGTGATCTTCGGTAACAGGACGACTTGGAGTTGTACCTTGACCTTATGACAACTAGAACCGGATACTTAATAAAACACACCCTTCCAAGTTCCACAGACAACCCGGTGATCGCTTTTCCCCAGGGCAACGAGGGGAGGATCGCCGGGTAGGATTATGCTATGCGATGCTACTGGAGATGCTACTTGGAGATGCTACTTGGAGATGCTACTTGGGGGACTTCAATCTACTCTCTTCTACATGCTGCAAGACGGAGGCTGCCAGAAGCGTAGTCTTCGACAGGATTAGCTATCCCCCTCTTATTCTGGCATTCTGCAGTTCAGTCCACTGATATGGCCTCCTTACACATATACCCATGCATATGTAGTGTAGCTCCTTGCTTGCGAGTACTTTGGATGAGTACTCACGGTTGCTTTTCTCCCTCTTTTCCCCCTTTCCCTTCTACCTGGTTGTCGCAACCAGATGCTGGAGCCCTGGAGCCAGACGCCACCGTCGACGATGATTCCTACTACACTGGAGGTGCCTACTACTACGTGATGCCCGCTGACGACGACCAGGAGTAGTTAGGAGGATCCCAGGCAGGAGGCCTGCGCCTCTTTCGTTCTGTGTCCCAGTTTGTGCTAGCCTTCTTAAGGCAGACTTGTTTAACTTATGTCTGTACTCAGATATTGTTGCTTTCGCTGACTCGTCTATGATCGAGCACTTGTATTCGAGCCCTCGAGGCCCCTGGCTTGTATTATGATGCTTGTATGACTTATTTTATTTGTAGAGTTGTGTTGTGATATCTTCCCGTGAGTCCCTGATCTTGATCGTACACATTTGCGTGCATGATTAGTGTACGACTGAATCGGGGGCGTCACAAGTTGGTATCAGAGCCGACTGCCTGTAGGAATCCCCCTTTCCAACTCCTTGGCCGAAGTCGAGTCTAGTCGTAGAAAAACTTTTACTAACATGGCTGTGTGGCCCATGGGCCCACGTCGCCATCGGGAGGTATTAGGATCTTTTATTCCTCGACCTTTACTCTGGGATTCTGAACCCTCTTCTATTCGGGTTAAACGATTTTTACTAAAAACTAACTTTAGGTTCTCGAAAATACTTTCTCCCGGAGAGCCCCTTCAGTCCAGATGGTCACCGACTGCACCAGAAGATTTCAGAGATACTCTTTGATATTCTCTCGAGACTTTGTGCCCATCACTTTTGCTATTCCCGACCACCGATAAATCCTTATGGATAACTACTTACACTTGCCATTCTTACGATCATTCTCCATTGTTCTTGTTATTACAAGATACCTGAAGTTTTCTCTATTGTTCCGAGAATACTTCGTGCCTACTGCCTAGCAGTTCTTTGCCACATGAATACCCCTTCAAATAAATCGCCGCACTTGTCAAGTATCCGCTCATCCCCAGTTGTTCATGAGTTTCACAAAAGTCTTCAAAATACTATTCGATCTTCCGAAAATCCTCTGGAGCCTTTGGCTCTTGAAATTCTTGTTTGCTCGCATTATGGTTAATCCCATAAGTCTCGTAGTCTTAATGACATTCCTTGTCATTATCATTTTGAGTCTGTTGACTCAATATGTTTGCGAATGCACGCAATCATCATTGATCCTTATAAATTACTTCTCCGGCTAAGCTGCCATTCTTTTAACTGGAATTGGTTCTCGACCAATCCAATTGTCATTGATTGTACCCTAAGGCTATTCAACTTATCCATCCCTACTCAGAGCATTGCTTCTGATCCCTTGATTTGGAAATCATAATTCCTTTGCATTTGACAATTGAGTTAGTCAGTTGTTTCTATAATCTGATCTCCTTGCAATCTTCTTCCTCTAGTTGAGTACCGATGCTCACGTCAGATCCCTTGTGGACCACCAGATCCTTTGTTGGATTTTATCTGACAACGCCCTTCATATTCAATAACCTTGTGAGCCTTTCCTCTGATACATAATGCCTTTGGTAAATTGTATCCTCTGCTTTCTCAACCATGCTCTGCCTTTGAGCTTGAGTTAATTACTTCTGAATATTTGGTATATGATTCTAAGATGCCCCAATGGGTTGAACCTATGCCTTCCTTAATAGGTGTGAACTCGAAAGTTTTCACGAGTCGTACTCTTCTGGTATTTTGCCAGATAAAATTTCAAAACTACAACTTCATTGAGCGCGAGAAGTGAATGAAAGGTTGTGCATTGGAGAAGTGGGAGTCGACCTTGAACTTTGCGTTCATGCCCATGGACACGATGTACATCTTCTCATCGAAGTTTCTTTTAAAATCAATTATTCCCTTGGTATAAGTTCATCTTATATCTGAGATCTGGCCTTTTTGCAATCGTGGTTCTGACCATGTTCTCCTTTAAATATCATGTCCTGTGCAAGTTTAAGCACTTGTCTTCTATAGAGCAATACCCCAGTTCAACTTCTAGTTTGATCTGTCGTCGAGTATTACCACCTGGTATCTCGAGATTATCTTGGAACTGCATAATTTCTTATGAGTTCTTCATCAAGTACTACATACTCACCGATTACAATTTTTCATGGGCTCGGAGTTATTGAACACTCAAAGACACCGATAACTGAACCGAGTCTGCTCTACGGTTCAACAACTCTTCAGTAAGCTTCTATAAGTACGAGTTTGTACCCGATCACGCCATTCCTAGCCTGTTTGGCTATATCATTGACGTGACGATTCTAACGGTGCTACCTGGTCCTTATTCTCGGAGCACCAATTTTCGACGATGAACTAACCTTACGTCGATTTTTTTTCCTCGTCATACCCTTTCACCTTAAACAACAAGCTTGAGTTCGAGTTTGTGTCGTAACTATGGTTCCAATAACCTCTTGCTTCATCATTCCTTTGACTTGATGTCGTCGCTGATTGACTACATCTGCATGAAATCTCTCGACAATTGTGTCGTGATCACCATCAACCTTATGAGCTCTTCCAGGAATTCAATTGAATTCATGATGGGTAATACCATCCTTGCCCCTCGATGATTCCTATTCTCATCGACCACTTAATTGCCTTCCGTTCAACACAACTTGTTCGCGTTTTGTGTAAACCTTGAGATCACTGCTACCCAGCAGTTGATCTTCCTTACCTCGGAAGTATTACCATCACTTTTTGTCAAGAATGTGGTGAGAATTTCACCACCTCTTAATAATTCTTGATATCTTAATACTTCTTGCCATCTTCGTTCATTCCTTGGTCCCCGTATTGTTTTCAACCGGAATACCGACAATGGAGCTATGACGTGTGAATTCAAAACTTCTAGCAACCCTATTGCTTTGAAGTGAATGGGCGATAGTTCATTCTAAGTCCTTCGCTAATTGAATCACCATTCTAACATTGGTCGTGCAACCCAACCCGTACTTCGGGCGCACCCTTCAACCAATGTTTAATTGTGTATGTTTTCCTCGAGCATACTTCCTTATATCAGTTGATCTGACAAATGTTATCTCCTTGTTCACTTAATGGTGGAAATCCATCTTTTGGGAATCTCGGTGAATTGCCGTTGAGTCCACCAGACACCTCCTTGTCCTCTCCCTGGTTTAATGGTGAACTATTGCTTCAGAAACCCGCTCCCATAGTTCATTTCCCGAGAAGCTTGCAATGCCATTTCAACGATTTGTGTTGCGCCTTTTCTTCTCGGACATCCTGAGTCTCAGGTATCCTGACACCAATCGGATCTGAATCTCGGTCAGATATGATGGTTGGGACAACTTTCCAAGAGTTATGACGTTGATCCTTTGATGACCTGGTAACATGATGTCATGCCTAGCATCCCCCCCCCCCGGCTGGAGGACCTATCATTATAGATTCCTTTTCAGCAAGGTTATCCATTCATCCATGAGGAAATTGTAAGACTTATTCTACAAGTTATTCTTGATGGATCCTTCGTGTTTCCAAAGTCTGATCTTCACCTGAAGACCATGTCACTGCTATCTCGAAGCATGTCAATGGTACTCCGATTTTCAACAGGCACGGTTGAAGCACGATGCTATATTTTAATTATCAATTATCCTAACACCGTTGTATGAGTAATATCATGAGATTCCTCCCCCCTTACCTAAATGGTTTTCTACTTTATATCCTGTCATGGATATCTTGCTCTGCTTGTCCTTGGGAAGGATATACCCTCGAAATATGTGTTTAAACATATTTTCCTTTCCATTGTTCTGTTTAATCTGATGATCATATTTCCTTCCATTTGTTTGTTTAAAGCTTTTCTATGATCTATATGATATAAGCAGTAATAATCCACTGCTTGTGCAAACACATCGATGTACAACTCTGTCAGTAAGACCTTGTTACTATTGATGATGACATTCCGGTAACCACCGATGGACGGGAACCTTGCCTATTGGTCCGCCTCGTTTCAATGAGCAGGAAAATGGTTCTCTTCGTCCCTCGCCCTTGGTACCAACGTTGTTGCCGACATAGCTGACATGGTACTCCCTGACATGCCTTGCTATCATGACCGTGCAAGATGTCACTGCTCCTATTATATAAAAAAAAGAACCACATGGTGGGCCCATAACCCACAGTTTCACAGGATCGAAACCTGACTCTCCTATACACCCTGTTGCCAAAGTTATTCCTATAGCTTGACTTCGTATGTAATTTGCGAGCCACCTTCCTAGTGATCAATTCTGGTATCGGACACAATACTTATTCCCGTTGCTCTGAACCCCATTCACACTCTGTTTCAGGCAATGAACGATTGCCTATCCGCTTGAAACTTCTTATTGCACCGTCTTACTTTGCTGTCGATGTGTTTCATTTGTTCAACTCGAGAGATACTCATATGTTCATACTTGGGAAACCCCCAGAAGATTTTCCCTTGTAACATCCTATCGTTGTAGAGCTGCCCCTTACCTATTCGTAAGTACGATGGAGATCCCGAAGAAAGGATGACAAATTGATCATGGTGACTTGAAGCAGTGAAATGAAGACATCAACGAAAGGGATCAACCTCTTCGAAAGGGAAGCCAAGACCGAGAAGACTCGTTAGGTTTTTCGCTACCAACACCTTCGCCCCTTATTCCACCTCTTAAATCTCGGGACGAGATTTCTTGTAGTGGAGGAGAATTGTGACGCCTGGATAGTTACGCCACAGTAACCCTCCGCTAATGATGCCACATCACCTCGAGTACTGTGGCTAATCTCGCATTAGTTCGAAACCGATTTGAATTCAATTTAAAAATCAGGCAAACAACAAAAGTTTTCAAAGACTAAAACTAAAATGTTCGGGTTGTGCCAAATAATGCATAGGTAATTATGTTGGTCAAACCACACCTTTATAAAATGTTTAAACACTCTAAAAGGAATAAAATAGCAGCATTAATAATTATATAAATGCTTTTAAAATGACAAACAATTTCAAAACTATTTTATTTCAGTGCTAAGTTGTTTGTGGCTGTGGTATAAATTGTAACATCTATTTTGGGTGCCACTTTAGTATTTTTACAAAAACTAAAAATAAAAGAGAACAAAAAAGAAAGAAACACCAGGAAAATACAATACAAAAAAAGAGAGAAAGGCCTCCCTGGCCAACTGGGCCAGACGGCCCAACTGGCCGACCCACCTGAGTACAATACCAGCCCACTCCCACTTATCCCCTTCCCCTCGCTACAGGGACGATGGAGGGGTGTGGCAGCCATCCATGGCGCCAGGGACATGCGTGGCGGCCATCCCCGACCTCCCCGACGCCTATAAGCCACCCCCGCGTCACCGGCGCCCAACCCTAGTTTTGCTCGCCCCCATCTCCCTCTGCCTCCCTCCTCAGATCCCCCTCCTTCTTGATCTGCGCCATGGACGCGTCGTCGGCGTAGCCGTCGCCGATGGCCTCCTCGCTGCCAGAGACCACGCCAGGGGCACCGTCTTCGTCGCCTACTTCGACTACATGGGCGAGATCGAGCCGGAAGCCACCGGGACACCCGCTGCTTCCCCGTCCTCAACCTCCATCCGTCTCGGTCGCCGCCGCCGTCGCCAACACCGGCCACCTCTGCTGCTCCTAAGCCACTCAACGGGCCTCCTTGTGCCTGCTCGGTGAGCACATCCTCTTCCCTCCCATTCTTGCGCCGTAGGCCGCCGTCCCCGAGCTCGTCCGAGCTGCCGCGTACGCGTACGTGCGTGCGTGCTGTGGCTGCTTCTATGCACGCGCGCCGGCCTCGCCGTGGTCTAGTGCTACTTCGCCTGCTACTGCTCCAGCGCCGCCCCGTACGGCGCTCGCCGACCCGCCACACGCGCGTCACCACGCCCGCACGCACCAGCCCTGCCCTTGATCGTGCCCGTAGTCGCCGCGACCGTGCCGCCTGCGCCCAATGCCCCTGGCCTCTGCTGCTGCTCACGCCGCGGCATGCTGCTCGCCTGAGCTCCTGCGCCCGCCCACCACACGCACCGCACGCACCAGGCGCCCGTGCTGCTCGCTGCAGCTCTGCCTGCTGCTATGCTACACAGGTACAGTAACATTCAGTTACTGTAGCTAGTGCTAGCTTTTCTAATTTGACATTATCTGACCCTCTGTACAGCCTCTAAACAACGTCTAACCAGCGGTTAACATGGGTAAAAATAATATGAGTAGAAAGCATACATGACAAACTCCATTTTATCCCACTGGACCAAATCCTTTTGATGTATGGTTTAATTCCTACAAAAATCACAAATTCCAATGTTCTGTTAATAGAAAGCTGAAAACAGCTTTAATTTCATAGCTACTTTAGAGTTGTTAATGATCAATCAAATGGACTATAACAGAGTTGAAAGTGCTACTATCTTATAGACCACAGAAAAATGCTGCATATTGATATAAGGCACAAAATCATAGGAGTTATAGATCAATAGTTGTAGTGTTTTGAAAACAGCCAAGTAATGTTTAAAACTGTCGAATTCTCAGACTTAGCAAAATTTCAGGGTTTTCCGAATATTGTTTTAATCTTCAAAAAAACATATAAAATAATCCGTAGCTCGGATGAAAAAGTTTTATACATGAAAGTTACTCAGAACGACGAGACGAATCCGGTTACACCCTCCGTTCGTCCGCCACACACTCCTAGCATAGCGAACACACAACTTTTCCCCTCCGGTTCATCTGCCCGAAAACGCGAAACACCGGGAATACTTTCCCGGATGTTTCCCCCCTTCGCCGGTACCACCTAGTGTCACGTTAGGTCACTCTAGACCGCGTATTGCCATGTTACGCTTTGTGATGCTTTGATTGCTCTGTTATTTATTGTGTTCCCCTCCGTTACTTCTTTCCGGTAGACCCCGAGACTGCCGGCGACCCCAGTTCGACTACGGTGTTGACGATCCCTCCTTGCCAGAGCAACCAGGCAAGCCCCCCCCTTTGATCACCAGATATCGCCTATTCTTCTCTATACTGCTTGCATTAGAGTAGTGTAGCATGTTACTATTCGGTTACTCCTATTTTGTTGCATAGCCTGTCATTGTTGCTACAGTCATTGATACCTTACCCGCAATCCTAAATGCTTAGTATAGGATGCTAGTTTATCATCATTGGCCCTACATTCTTGTCAGTCTGCCTCGCTATACTATTGGGCCGTGATCACTCGGGAGGTGATCACGGGTATATACTTTACATACATACATACTATACAGATGGTGACTAAAGTCGGGTCAGCTCGATGAGTACCCGCAAGTGATTCTGATGAGGGGGCTGAAAGGACAGGTGGCTCCATCCCGGTAGAGGTGGGCCTGGGTTCCCGACGGCCCTCGACTGTTACTTTGTGGCGGAGCGATAGGGCAGGTTGAGACCACCTAGGAGACAGGTGGGCCTGGCCTTGTTCGGCATTCGCGGATACTTAACACGCTTAACGAGATCTTGGTATTTGATCTGAGTCTGGCTACTGGCCTATACGCACTAACCATCTACGCGGGAGTAGTTATGGGTATCCCGGCGTCGTGGTATCAGCCGAAGCACTTCAGACGTCAGCGACGGAGCGGCGCGCGCCGGATTGGAACGTAAGCCTGCTCTTGTATTAAGGGGGCTAGTTCTGCTTCCGGCCGCCCTCGCAAGTTGCAGGTGTGCTATGGGCGATGGGCCCAGACCCCTGTGCGCTTAGGTTTAGACCGGCGTGCTGGCCTCTCTGTTTTGCCTAGGTGGGGCTGCGACGTGTTGATCTTCCGAGGCCGGGCATGACCCAGGAAAGTGTGTCCGGCCAAATGGGATCGAGCGTGTCGGGCTATGTGGTGCACCCCTGCAGGGAAGTTAATCTATTCGAATAGCCGTGATCTTCGGTAACAGGACGACTTGGAGTTGTACCTTGACCTTATGACAACTAGAACCGGATACTTAATAAAACACACCCTTCCAAGTTCCACAGACAACCCGGTGATCGCTTTTCCACAGGGCAACGAGGGGAGGATCGCCGGGTAGGATTATGCTATGCGATGCTACTGGAGATGCTACTTGGAGATGCTACTTGGAGATGCTACTTGGGGGACTTCAATCTACTCTCTTCTACATGCTGCAAGACGGAGGCTGCCAGAAGCGTAGTCTTCGACAGGATTAGCTATCCCCCTCTTATTCTGGCATTCTGCAGTTCAGTCCACTGATATGGCCTCCTTACACATATACCCATGCATATGTAGTGTAGCTCCTTGCTTGCGAGTACTTTGGATGAGTACTCACGGTTGCTTTTCTCCCTCTTTTCCCCCTTTCCCTTCTACCTGGTTGTCGCAACCAGATGCTGGAGCCCTGGAGCCAGACGCCACCGTCGACGATGATTCCTACTACACTGGAGGTGCCTACTACTACGTGATGCCCGCTGACGACGACCAGGAGTAGTTAGGAGGATCCCAGGCAGGAGGCCTGCGCCTCTTTCGTTCTGTGTCCCAGTTTGTGCTAGCCTTCTTAAGGCAGACTTGTTTAACTTATGTCTGTACTAAGATATTGTTGCTTTCGCTGACTCGTCTATGATCGAGCACTTGTATTCGAGCCCTCGAGGCCCCTGGCTTGTATTATGATGCTTGTATGACTTATTTTATTTGTAGAGTTGTGTTGTGATATCTTCCCGTGAGTCCCTGATCTTGATCGTACACATTTGCGTGCATGATTAGTGTACGATTGAATCGGGGGCGTCACAGGTCATTCTTTCAATAAATTCTTTGACATAGACATTATGAGCATAGTTTTCATAGCAATATTTAAGTATGTCAAAATTTTCAGATTCGTAGAGAGTAATATCATACTTTTCAATCAAAGAAGCAACTTCATAAGCACCCCTAAAAGCAACAAATTCTTCAATTTGTTCGATATCGTAGTAACTATAAACGCCCTTTGCATAAGAAGATAAGATTTCATTATCATTAAACTCACATAGGTAGGGGAGGTGTTTTTAGGGTCCTTAGAGCAACAAGTAAGATCACAAATTTCACAAAGATTCCAAGCATAACATAGCAATCTATTAATTTGATCCCATAAGAGTCTCCCTTTTTCAGACAAACGGTGATGCACAAAATGAGCATGCTCATCTAAAGATTTCCCATCAACTAGGCTAGTTGGGGTTTTAGCATGAGCACATAAGGATCAAAGATGATCCAAGTAGAACACTTTAAGTGGACCCACATCAATAGATTTTAAGCAAGCAAAGATGCAAGCAAATAGAAGGCACATAAAACACAAAGAAAGTTACATACGAGAAGAAGGTGAACGGAAAAAGGGCGAATAAAACGGCAAGGGTGAAGTGGGGGAGATGAAAACGAGAGGCAAATGGCAAATAATGTAATGTGAAGGATAAGAGTTGTGATGGGTACTTGATATGTCTTGACTTGGCATAGATCTCCCCGGCAACGGCGCCAGAAATGGCTAGTTGTCGGGAGATCAAATCTTGACTTGACTTTGCGTAAGCCTCCCCGGCAACGGTGCCAGAAATGCTTCTTGCTACCTCTTGAGCACTATGTTGGTTTTCCCTTGAAGAGGAAAGGGTGGTGCAGTAAAGCAGCGTAAGTATTTCCCTCAGTTTTTGAGAACCAAGGTATCAATCTAGTAGGAGACCACGTGCGAGTCACCTCATACCTACACAAACAAATAAGAACCTCGCAACCAACGCGATAAAGGGGTTGTCAATCCCTTCACCGCCACTTGCAAGAGTGAGATCTAATAGAGATGATAATAATAAGATAAGTATTTTTGGTATTTTATGATATAGATTGAAAGTAAAGATTGCAAAATTAACGGTAATGGAAATAACGGTAGATTGATATGATGGAAGATAGACCCGGGGGCCATAGGTTTCACTAGTGGCTTCTCTCAAGATAGCATAAGTATTATGATGGGTGAACAAATTACTATCGAGCAATTGATAGAAAAGCGAATAATTATGAGAATATCTAGGCATGATCATGTATATAGGCATCGCATCCGAGGCAAGTAGACCGAAACGATTCTGCATCTACTACTATTACTCCACACATCGACCGCTATCCAACATGCATCTAGAGTATTAAGTTCATAAGAACAGAGTAACGCCTTAAGCAAGATGACATGATGTAGAGGGATAAAATCATGCAATATGATGTAAACCCCATCTTTATATCCTCGATGGCAACAATACAATGCATGTCGTTTCCCTTTCTGTCACTAGGATCGAGCACCGCAAGATTGAACCCAAAGCTAAGCACTTCTCCCATTGCAAGAAAGATCAATCTAGTAGGCCAAACCAAACTAATAATTCGAAGAGACTTGCAAAGATAAACCAATCATACATAAAAGAATTCAGAGAAGATTCAAATATTGTTCATAGATAAACTTGATCATAAACCCACAATTCATCGGATCTTGACAAACACACCGCGAAAAGAAGAGTTACATCAAATAGATCTCCAAGAGAACCGAGGGGAACTTTGTATTGAGATCCAAATAGAGAGAAGAAGCCATCTAGCTACTAGCTATGGACCCGTAGGTCTGAGGTAAACTACTCACACATCATCGGAGAGGCCATGGAGTTGATGTAGAGGCCCTCCGTGATCAATGCCCCCTCCGGCGGAGCTCCGGAAAAGGCCCCAAGGTGGGATCTCTTGGGTACAGAAGGTTGCGGCAGTGGAAATAGGGTTTCATGGTGCTCCTAGATGTTTGCGGGGTACATGGATATATATAGGATGAAGAAGTAGGTAGGTGGAGCAACGAGGGGCCCATGAGGGTGGAGGGCGTGCCCTATGCCTCGTGGCCGCCTCCTTGATTGCTTGACGTCCACTCCAAGCCCCCTGGATCACGTTTGTTCCAAAAATCACGCTCCCGAAGGTTTCATTCCGTTTGGACTCCGTTTGATATTCTTTTTCTAGGAAACACTGAAATAGGCAAAAAAACAACAATTTGGGCTGGGCCTACGGTTAATAGGTTAGTCCCAAAAATAATATAAAAGTGTAAAATAAAGCCCATTAACATCCAAAACAGATAATATAATAGCATGGAACAATCAAAAATTATAGATACATTGGAGACGTATCACGGCTCAAGGCACGCTCCGGCAAGCCGGTCGAGGCGCACTTTGTTGGCCGCAACAGCGGCGGATTCGGGCGGCTCCAATGTTAGAGAACGCAGTATTTCAAAAAATTTCCTATGATCACGCCAGATCAATCTAGGAGATGCATAGAAACAAGAGGGAGAGCGTATGTCTACATACCCTCGTAGACCGAAAGCGGAAGCTTTATGAAATGTAGTTGATGTAGTCGAACGTCTTTGCGATCCAACCGATCAAGTACCGAACGCACGACACCTCCGCGATCTGCACACGTTCAGCTAGGTGATGTCCCTCCTACTCTTGATCCAGTTGAGGTCGAGGGAGAGTTTCGTCAGCACGACGGTGTGTTTACGGTGATGATGAAATTACCGGCGCAGGGCTTCGCCTAAGCACTACGATGATATGACTGAGGTGTGTATCTGCGGAGGGGGGCACCGCACATGACTAAAAAAATGTCAACTTGTGTGTCTATGGGGTGCCCCCCTCCCCCGTATATAAAGGAGGGGAGGAGGAGGAGGGCCAGCCTCAAGGGGCGCGCCCAAGGGGGGATTCCTACTCCTAGTAGGAGTAGGTTTCCCCCTTTCCTATTACAAGTAGGAGAAGAAGGAGGGAGAGGGAGAGGGAGAAGGAAAGAGGGGGGCGCCGTCCCCTCCTAGTCCAATTCGGACAGCCCATGGGGGGCATCCCTTGAGGCCCTTCTGTCCTTTCCTGTATGGCCCATTAAGGCCCACTACTTCCCCCCCGCGAATTCCCGTAACTCTCCGATACTCCGAAAAATACCCGAATCACTCGGAACCTTTCCGATGTCCGAATATAGCCTTCCAATATATCGATCTTCACATCTCGATCATTTCGAGACTCCTCGTCATGTCCGTGATCTCATCCGGGACTCCGAACAACCTTCGGTACATCAAATCACATAACTCATAATACAAATCGTCATCGAACGTTAAGTGTGCGGACCCTACGGTTCGAGAACTATGTAGACATGACTGAGACACATCTCCGGTCAATAACCAATAGCGGAATCTGGATGCTCATATTGGCTCCTACATATTCTACGAAGATCTTTATCGGTCAAACCGCATAACAACATACATTGTTCCCTTTGTCATCGGTATGTTACTTGCCTGAGATTCGACCGTCGGTATTGATACGTCTCCGTCGTATCTACTTTTCCAAACACTTTTGCCCTTGTTTTGGACTCTAACTTGCATGATTTGAATGGAACTAACCCGGACTGACGCTATTTTCAGCAGAATTGCCATGGTGTTATTTATGTGCAGAAACAAAAGTTTTCGGAATGACCTGAAACTTTACGGAGCGTCTTTTTGGAAATAATAAAAAAATACTAGCAAAAGATCAAGACCAGGGGCCCATACCCTAGCCACAAGGGTGGGGGCGCCTGCCCCTGGGCGCGCCCCCTACCTCGTGGCCCCTCTGGAGCTCCTCCGACCTCAACCCCAACTCTATATATTCACTTTTGGGGAGAAAAAAATAAAGGAGAAGGATTCATCGTGTTTTATGATACAGAGCCACCGCCAAGACCTAAAACCTCTCGGGAGGGCTGATCTGGAGTCCGTTCGGGGCTCCGGAGAGGGGAATCCGTCGCCATCGTCATCATCAACCATCCTCCATCACCAATTTCATGATGCTCACCGCCGTGCGTGAGTAATTCCATCGTAGGCTTGCTGGACGGTGATGGGTTGGATGAGATTTATCATGTAATCGAGTTAGTTTTGTTAGGGTTTGATCCCTAGTATCCACTATGTTCTGAGATTGATGTTGCTATGACTTTGCTATGCTTAATGCTTGTCACTAGGGCCCGAGTGCCATGATTTTAGATCTGAACCTATTATGTTTTCATCAATATATGAGTGTTCTTGATCCTATCTTGCAAGTCTATAGTCACCTACTATGTGTTATGATCCGGCAACCCCGAAGTGACAATAATCGGGACCACTCCCGGTGATGACCGTAGTTTGAGGAGTTCATGTATTCACTATGTGTTAATGCTTTGGTTCGGTACTCTATTAAAAGGAGGCCTTAATATACCTTAGTTTCCGCTAGGACCCCGCTGCCACGGGAGGGTAGGACAAAAGATGTCATGCAAGTTCTTTTCCATAAGCACATATGACTATATTCGAAATACATGCCTACATTACATTGATGAGTTGGAGCTAGTTCTGTGTCTCCCTAGGTTATGACTGTTACATGATGAATCGCATCCGACATAATTCTCTATCACTGATCCATTGCCTATGAGTTTTCCATATATTGTTCTTCGCTATTTACTTTTCCGTTGCTATTGTTACAATCACTACAAAATACCAAAAACATTGCTTCTGTTATCATTACCTTTTGCTACTGTTACCACTACTATCATATTACTTTGCTACTAAATACTTTGCTGCAGATATTAAGTTTCCAGGTGTGGTTGAATTGACAACTCAGCTGCTAATACTTGAGAATATTCTTTGGCTCCCCTTGTGTCGAATCAATAAATTTGGGTTGAATACTCTACCCTTGAAAACTGTTGTGATCCCCTATACTTGTGGGTTATCAAGACTATTTTCTGGCGCCGTTGCCGAGGAGCATAGCTCTATTCTTTGAGTCACTTGGATTTATATCTGCTTATCATTATGAAGAACTTGAAAGATCCAATAACCAAGATTTATCCCTCAACTACGAGGGGAGGTAAGGAACTGCCATCTAGCTCTGCACTTGATTCACCTTCTGTTTTGAGTAAGCTTGCGACACCTAAACGTGCTTCTGCTATTCATTCTGATATGTCGCATGTTATTGATGATGCCACTTCTGCTATGCATGATACTTATGATGAAACCACTTCTATGCTTGATACTACTGTGCCACTTGGTGAATTTCTTGATGAACAACTTGCTAGGGTTAGAGAGAATGAAATTATTGAAACTGATAATATTGATGATAGTGATGATGAAGACTCTTCCCCTAATAAATATGAATTGCCTGTTGTGCCTAAGGGTTATGTTCTGGATGAAGAATCTGCTAGAGCTATTCTTGCTTGTAATGATAGAAGTGATCTTAAGAAGTTATTAGCTAAATGGAAGCAACAATCTCTTAATGCTAGAATGAAACCTGACCCTGCTTTTGCTACTTCACCTATCTGTGTTACTGATAAGGATTATGAATTCTCTATTGATCCTGATATAATTACTTTGGTTGAGTCGGATCCTTTTTATGGCTATGAATCTGAAACTGTTGTGGCACATCTTACTAAATTAAATGATATAGCTACCCTGTTCACTAATGATGAGAGAACTTGCTACTTTTATATCCTTAAAATGTTTCCGTTCTCATTAAAGGGTGATGCTAAGATATGGTTTAATTCTCTTGATCCTGGTTGTGTGCGTAGTCCCTAGGATATGATTTATTACTTCTCTGCTAAATATTTCCCTGCTCATAAGAAGCAAGCTGCCTTAAGGGACATATATAATTTTGTATAAATTGAAGAAGAGAGCCTCCCACAAGCTTGGGGAGGCTTCTCCAATTACTTAATGCTTTGCCTGATCATCCTCTTAAGAAAAATGAAATACTTGATATCTTTTATAATGGACTAACCGATGCTTCCAGAGATTACCTGGATAGTTGTGCTGGTTCTTTTTTCAGGGAAAGAACATCGAATGAAGCTTAAATTCTATTGAATAATATGTTGACAAATGAAAATAATTGGACACTTCCCGAGCCTATTCCTAAACCAACTCCGAAGAAGAAAGGTGTTCTATTTCTCAGTCCTGAAGATATGCAAGAGGCAAAGAAATCCATGAAAGAAAAGGGTATTGAAGCTGAAGATGTTAAGAATTTACCTCCTATTGAAGAAATACATGGTCTTAATTTACCACCTGTCGAAGAAATGCATAATTTTAATCCATCTCCTATTGAATAAACACATGGTCTTGATAACCCGACACAGGTAGTAAAGGTAAATTCTCTCTGTAGATATGATAAAGCTGAAATCCCATTTATTAAGTTTGCTAGCCCATGCTTAGATGAGTTTGATAAGTTTATGGTTAAGCAAGAAGACTTCAATGCTTATTTTGGTAGAGAATTAAAACACAGTGCTGATATGCTTGAACACTTGGGTGATTATATGGCTAATGTTAAAGGTGAACTTAAACTTATTAGTAAACATGCTTCTATGGTACCACTCAAGTAGAACAAGTACTTAAAGCTCAAAATGATTTTCTCAATGAATTGAATAGTAAGAATAATGACTATGCTGTTAGAGTGGCTACCAGAACTGGTAAAATGACTCAGGAACCTTTGTATCCTGAAGGCCACCCTAAGAGAATTGAGCAAGATTCTCAGAGAAATAATATAGATGCACCTAGTCCTTCTAAAAGGAAGAAAAAGAAAAATGATAGGACTTTGCATGCTTCTAGTGAACCTATTACTGAAACACCTGAGAATCCAAATTTCTATTTCTGTTGCTGAAACACAATCTGGTAATGAACCTGAAACCACTACTAGGAAAAGGCCTACTAATGGTGCACCGGTTTTGCCTACTAATGGCGCACTACCGGTGCGCCATTAGTAGCACGCCACTAGTATTTTTTACTAATGGCGCACCACTGGTGCGCCATTAGTATGCCAGATACTAATGGCGCACCATGTGGTGCACCATTAGTATGCCATTCGGTGCTCCACTAGTACTCCCTCCAGGTGCGCCACTAATAACCTTATAAGTGCGCCACTAGTAATAAAGGAAGGTGCGCCACTAATAAGGGCCTAAATGCGCCACTAGTAATGTATTTGGAAAACAAAAAAAAATCTAAATTTACAGAAAACAACCTATAAGGAAAAATAATTTAAAAACAAAAATGAAATAGAATCATAATTTTTATTATAGTAAGAATATTACAATGTCTTTACAAGTTTCCAATAAAAGGAAAATTGCAAGGAAATAAAAGAAAATCCTAAAACTAATCTTCTAGTAATCTTTTCTTGTTTTTCTTCACTTTATCCCTGCAAAATGTAACAAAATAAACACAAACACAAACAAACTATTTATAACATGTCAATACTGTCATTTTTTATGCAGAACTAGATATGAGCATATATTTCCAGAATTACATGGTGTGAATATTGTATGAGTAAGATTATAATGGAAATGAATTTTGATAGGAGCCCACTTTCAACGAGTATTTATCTGACAGAGCTAAATAATCAGGGCATTTACCTTTTGATAATATTATTATACTATACTACCAGTATACTACTCCACTTGGCTTCATTTGAATGTACAGTCAAATTAAAAAAATGTGTTCATGGGGCAGCAGCACTAAGATTCGACCATTTTCTGTCGGCTAACATATATATGGATAAATCAGAGATTAGACATGCATATAAAAGAAGGAAAATAAAGAAATATTAATCAATTGGGGTAGTCATGGTGTACTCAGTTTTATCAACAAACATATATTCTAGCAGAGAGGCACTCTGATTTGCCTGTGTGGATCTGGACAATTCGTCAATTCCCCTCTCTCTACGAGAAGCTACTGAATAAACATGTTCCTACATCTGTTGATTGATTTAGATAATCAGAACAAAAGGATGCAACATATATAAAATAAAGTTCAGCATGGGAACTTTTCTTTCGACTTGGTTGTTTCTTCCAACACCTAATAAACTTGTGTTACAATACTTTAAGGTGTAAGCCCAACTATGAACTAATCATGCCCGTGTAAAGATGTTAAAATTGCACATCAGACTGTTAAAGTTGAAAACTGAAACGCATGTGCCAAGGACATTACTAATAGAAGAATTTTTTGGAGAAGACGATTTCGATCTGGGCAGCAGAGGGTAGAGGGGATTACTGATAAAGCCCACAAAATCAGCAAACCATTATTACAAAGAGAAGGGAGAAGACTAGTATATCCAAGGAGAATTATCGACAGCCATGCAGTAACTGAAACACAATAACTGTGAAAGGGCAACCAGTCAGAAATAAAAGTGATAATCCGTACATAACTTGTGTTGCTGTAAACACAGCAGCAAGAACATCAGCTGCTTTTCCAGGAACCGGTCATTGTGTATGGGAAGCCACAGCAATAAAACCGTTAGTATGAAAATCCATATCTCTGTGAAATGAGAGCAGCATCCTCAAGGCTCATGGAAAAATTAAAGGATAAACACATGGTAGAAAAGGCTAAAGCAAGACAATACATTTTGACCATATCATTTTATTGTAGGACTTCATAATAAGTGGAAGGGGGACAATATGACAAGTACTGTTCACAGATAACAATGTCAGGAAAGCAATGCCCCTTTTAGTCTTCTCCTTGTGTCAGGAGTGATAAGGAATCCAGCAAGGAAGCAATAAGGAAGATGTGATGGAAGAAAAACTGGATCCATTACACTGTTATATAATTTGTGAGGTTCTACCGTTCTAGATCCAAGAATCATGAATCTCTTTTGTGGGACCCAAGATGACCAAGAAGCAGAGAGTGCTTCGGACCAGGAAAGTCATTAAATGGCTGCAGGAACAATGATCTTCATATCATCGCTCTTGGTAAGATTGGCCTGCTATGTGCTGCAGAGACGCCTAAAGATCGTCCAGCAATCTAGGGTGTCCAACAAACTATAGTTCAGTCTATATAAAATGAAGTTCAGCATGGGAACTACTTTTCTTTCGACTTGCTGTTGTTTTCCTACGTTTAATAAACCATGGCTACATTTAAGGTTTAATCCCAACTATGAACTATCGAAACCCCTGTAAAGATGTTAAAGCTGCACACACAAACACACGCAAATGTTAAGTTCTTGATTTGTCAGCAGCTGTGTAACCACCTCATCATTCTTTTGAGCTTAGTTATTATTGTTTGAAGGGCGGAATTTGAGTGCTATGTTAGCTACTTCCTCGCTCAAGGAAATAGGTTATATTGTATATTTACAACTACAAGGTGACACTAGCCCAGTAGTAAGACAAATGAACTGAGGAAATTCTGCAGAACCTGAGTCCAAACAGAGGTTGAGCATGGGAAGCACATTATTTTCTACTTGGCTGTAAAGATGTCAAAACAAAAAAGAAGGTTAAGCTCATGGTTCCATTAAATGCCTGTAAGCATGCTGCCTAAGCAACGGAGATGAACTTGAAGGGGGGAAGCACATTAGTTTCAAAGATGAAGCTGGATAATATGGACATTAATGCCTGTAAGCATGCTGCCTAAGCAACGGCGATGCATAGTGGTACAGTAGGGAGATCAGTAGCATTGACACACTTGGCCCTACTTGGATCACGCGCCCCAGAGATAATTCCACCAAATTGGTCAGGTTCGAGAAGAGCACGAAACTGGATCCCGCCCGCCTACCCACGCACGCAGAAGTTACCAGATGCATCTAGTTTGAACCACGGGGGAGAGGGCACTGACCGTCGATCTTGATGCGGCCGGCGATGGTGTATCCCTCGACGTATCTGCACCCACAAGGCGAGGCGAGAGAGTGGGTCAGATACAGCCTCCTGATCGATCGGACCGGGGAGGGAAAACGAGCTGGGACGAGGGGCACCTACCCGGGCTGGTCCACCGCCGCGGGGCCGAGGCACGACGCGAGGACGGCAGCGAGGACGAGGAGGGCGCGAAGGGGGCTCATCGTCGCCGCGGCGGAGGTCGTCATCGTCGTCATCGCGCGAGCACAAGAGCTTTCTCTTCTCTCCTCTCCTCCGTCTGCTCTTGGCCGTGGGCTTCGAGGAAGGAGAGGCCGTGACTGAAGGAGCCTCCCTCTTCGCTTTGCCTTTGCACTGGATCTGGTGTGAGGGAGGGGGAGGAAGAGGCGGGCGTCCGGGAACGTGACTAGAGGGGATATGGAGTGATAGCAATGGCGCACTGGTAGGGGTGCGCCATATGTATAGATAGCAATGGTGCATCTCTTACTGGTGCGCCATTACTAGTTAAAACTAGTAATGACGCACTACCCCCTGATGTGCCATTAGTATTTTTGAAAAAAAAATAAAAATAAATTTTTTTACTAATGGCACACCGTGGATATGGTGCGCCATTAGTATTTGGACACTAATGGCGCACCAACACATGGTGCGCCATTAGTATATAGTAGTGGCGCACCACATGTGTGGTGCGCCATTAGTGTTCATATTATCTATAGCCCTTTTCCTAGTAGTGAACTAGTGATAATGTTAAGGATAATGTTCATGTTGATGCTCAACCTAGCCACGATAATGATATATAAATTGAACCTGCTATTGATCTTGATAACCCATAATCAAAGAATCAACGTTATGATAAGAGAGACTTTGTTGCTAGGAAACATGGTAAAGAAAGAGAACCATGGGTTCAGAAATCCATGCCTTTTCCTCCCAAACCATCCAAGAAAAAGGATGATGAGGATTTTGAGCACTTTGCTGAAATGATTAGACCTATCTTTTTGCGTATGCGATTAACTGATATGCTTAAAATGAATCCTTATGCTAAGTACATGAAAGAAATTGTTACTAATAAAAGAAAGGTACCGGAAGCTAAAATTTCCACCATGCTTGCTAATTATACTTTTAAGGGTGGAATACCAAAGAAACTTGGAGATCCAGGAGTACCCACTATACCATGCTCCATTAAAAGAAACTATGTTAAAACTGCTTTATGTGATCTTGGAGCCGGTGTTAGTGTTATGCCTCTCTTTTTATACCGTAGACTTGATTTGAATAAGTTCACACCTACTGAAATATCTTTGCAAATGGCTAATAAATCAACTGCTATACCTGTCGGTATTTGTGAGGATGTGCCTGTTGTGGTTGCAAACATTACTATTTTGACGAACTTTGTTATTCTTGATATTCCCGAGGACGATAGTATGTCCATTATTCTTGGAAGACCCTTTTTGAATACTGCATGGGCTGTTCTTGATTGCAACAAAGGCAATGCCACTTTTCATGTTAATGGTAATGAGCATGCGGTACACTTTCCGAGGAAACAACCTCAAGTCCACAGTATCAATTCTATTGGAAAAATTCCATCGATTATTTTTGGAGGTTTTGAATTTCCTATTCCTACTGTCAAGAAGAAACATGATATTCTTATTGTTGGGGATGTGCATATCCCCGTTGAGGTAACCTAGTGTTATTCGAAAATTCTCCGGTTCCATGTTATTCGGAATGAGTTTGTTAACAAGACTTGATCAACCTTGTTAATGGATTCCTTTTGATGATCATGAGATGGATGAATTTAGAAAACACAACTCTCTGTACCCTCCTTTTACTTTCTATTATTTATTATAAATAAAATAAAAATAGTATTTTCTGTCTGTTATCTGAATTATTCGTGCAATATAAAAATACCTTGTCGGGGAAACTGATCCTCGAACACCTATGGGGCCGGCGGACCGGGCCCCTTTCGGTTCGAAGGGGGGCGGAGATCGCACGAAGAGCAGATCGAGGCGAGGCACACGAGCAGTTTACCCAGCTTCGGAGCTCTCCGGAGAGATAACACTCCTACTGCTGCTTGTCTGATTGTATTATCTGGTGTTCTTGCTCTCCCAAGCGAGAGTGTGATGTTCTCTGGGCTACCGATGGATCGAAGCAAGCTGTCTGAAGATTCGAACCTATCAGCCAAACCCCCCTTACGTTGCGCATGGGCCTCCTTTTATACGCTAAAGGGGTCACCGACAGGTGGCAACGCAGAGGAGGGTAAAAACGTAAAAAGCGAGGTAGTTGATACAGTTGCTTGTACAGTGCCCCCTACCTAACCCTGACGGCAGGGGACAAGGGCATTAAATGCCCGTCTGAGTCGCCCGAACAGTGCAGAAAAGGACTGTTAGGGGCGCCATGGTTCGCCACGATGGTGATCTTGTCAGCTTCGCATGCCACTGCGCACCGCTAGCTGCATAGCCTCCCGCCACGCACGCCCGGAGAGGCCCCCAGAGCGACACGTTGGTGGATGCGCTGGAGTGTGGACAGAGAGTGGCCGCCTGCCGCGGCAAGCGCCTTGCCGCTGTTGTTATCTTGTCGGGTCCGGAAGCTTGTCGCTCGCCGGGCTTCGAGGTACCTTGGTTTGTCTTCCCGACAAGCTCCTCTTGCCGGGGCCTTGTCTCCTTAGCTTAAATACTTTGTTCTTGGATGGATCCAAGGGAACCTTGGGGGATCTTGGCGATCACCCGGCAAGCCTCTGTCGCGGGGTGCTGCAACTGCCCGTGCACAAGTTCGGGGTACTAGGGTACCCCTAATCTAGTACACCGACAGGAGCCCCCGGGCCTGGGCCAGACACGGTGCCGAGCGCTGTTGGGCCAGGCCCAAGACAGGGCACGGGCACACGCGGGCTGGGCCACGCCAAATCTTGTTCGGCATTCACCGCACTCTCCCATAACGGCACGCGTTGATTGCGGCATCGTGGGAGAGATCGTGGGTGGTTGTTTAAGCGGAAGGCCGAAATGTCCGCCCCGTCCCTCTTTATAAGCAGAGGAAACATGGGTAGTTCGTTCCCCCTTGCTGCTTGCTGCTACTCCTTCTTCACAAACTCCGCCGCTCCCCTCTTCTTCTCGAAGCCGAGAGAGCAGCGCTCCGCCCCCCCATTGCCAGCAGCATCACCACGCCGTCGACCTTCTCCACCACCTCCGCCATGGCCCCGAAAGGCGACAAGGGAAAAGGCGTGAAGTCGGCCGAGGCGCAGCGGCTCGCGGCGCTGCGGAAGGAGCGGGCGATCTTCACCCCCCAGCTCGGAGTGCAGGAGCTGAGGGAGTACTTCTACCTCTTTTGGGCGACGGAGACGCGTGCGCATCCGCGCACGAGGGTACTCCCGGCTGCTGCCTCGGAGTCGGCTCCAAATGGGTACCCGTTCTTCCCGCTATTCTTCTACTGCGGGCTCTGCCCGCCCTTCTCGGAATTCTTTTGTGACATTATGAACACGTATGGCTTCCGCCTCCTTGACTTCACCCCCAATGCTGTCTTGACCATGGCGGTTTTCGCACACTTGTGCGAAAACTTTGTCGGAGTCCACCCTAGTGTAGCCCTTTTCCGCCACTTCTTCATACCTCGGGTAGAGAGAGGAGAACCGCTTGCCGGAGGGATTTCCTGGGTCTCGAGAGTCGGCAAGAAAGAGGCGTACTTGGAGGGTGAGCTTCGCAGCAAGTGGAAGGAGTGGAGAGCGGAGTGGTGTTGGATCGTCGAGGAGGATCCGCAGCCCTTCACCGCCGTGCGCCAAACCCCAATTGTGCGCGGCAATGACTGGAGCAACATGGCCCCGGAAGACGAGAGGCTGAAGATCGCCATCACTAGGATTCTTCGCCTCAGGCTTGCCGGGCTCACCGTAGGTGCTATCGGGGCAGATTTCCTCCGCCGCCGCATTGCCCCCTGCAGGAGAGGAGGAGGCCCGCCTGGGAATTTAAGAATTCAGCGGACATCATGAGGCCGCGGCCGGGCCTCAACTACAACTTCACTGTCTTGGAGTTGGATGCAATGCTCTTGGAGTTATTCAAATGCGACCTCCAGCATCCATTCACACTGCCGAGGGGCGTAGTTCCTTTGTGCAATAACTCTTCACTTGACCGGATCCGCGCCATGATGCCGTTGTGCGATTCACACGGCATCGTCCCCACTTGGCAAGAGCCTGCGGACGACGTTGTGCGAGCATTCTTCGACACCTTGGAGGAGTTGCCAGTCCGCGCTGATGAGCAGAAAAGCCTCACTCGTGACACCACCGACGAGGAGCTGCAGCTTATCGCTACCAGGGCGGAAGAGGCTGCGGCTGCAGCTGCTGCGGGTGTGTTTGGGTTCACTGTGGAGGAGGCGGAGGCTGCAGAGGCGGCAAACCTTGCCGAACGCGCGGAGTTCATGGGCGAGGAGGAGCCTGCCGGTTCTGAAGCCGAATCAAGCGAGGCCGGCGAGGAGGAGGCTGAACCTTCAGAGAGCTTGCCGCAGGCGGAGCCCCCGGCCCCGCCAAGGAGGCGCCTTGGCAAGGCCGGGGACGCAGCAGGGCGGCAGCCGGCTCCACAGCCACCGAGCCGCGCGACGCGCTCTACCGCGGCAAGTAATGCTGCTGCGGGAGCGCCTCACACAACAGCGGCAACTGGAGCGGGACCTTCCCGGGCCACCGCCGCCGCCCCCGCCAAGCGGGCAAGGGATCCTACTCCTCCACCTCGCCGCACCGGAGGAGGGCCGGACTTTGATCTTTCCGTGCTTAGCTCCGATGAGGAGGAAGAAGAGTGAGTTTCTTTGGTGCTCTTATAATCCTTCAATCTTGCTATTTATATCTTGTATTTGACTTGCTCCAATCTGGACTCTTTTCTTTTCAGAACACTGGCCCAGAGAGCGGCGAAGAGGGCCAAGGCCGCGGTGATCGTCATCGAGGATGACCCCATCGCGTCGGCAGGAGGTGGATCCGAGACCACCTTAACGGACCCGGCAATCACTCCTCGGAGCAGCCCCCAGCGCAGCCCCCAGCGTAAGTTGATAGTTTATCCTTCTGCTATCGGGCGCGCTTGAGTGCTTTTTCCTTTGTTGATATCGTGCTTGTTGACTTGTGCAGGAGCAGAGCAGCCTCATTAGGAGCGCCTGGAGGCCGATCCCGAAGCGCCACCTGCTTCGACTGCGCCGCCAAGGGAGGAGTCCCCGGCAAGGGAGCGCTCTCCGGCAAGGGGGGACTCTCCGGCAAGGGACGGCACTGCTGATCCTGCGGCAACCGAGGCCGTAACTGAAGATCTTGGCGCAGGTAATCCACTTGCTCAAAATTTTTCCCTTGGTTTCTGCTTTTTCTGTTTTTCTTTTCTTGGATTTTCTGATTGATTTTCCTCCCCTCTTCGTTCTTCAGACCCATCTTCGACTGAGCCAATGGAGACAGAAGGCGCCGGCGAGGAAGGTGCCGGTGCTGATGTGACCGCCGGCAAGGAGGCCGCCGGGGCTGCTACTGCGGAAGACGGCGAGGGGTCGGGCGATCGCACTGACGACCCTGAGGCCGCAGGAGCGCCGGGCGCTGCACCGACCGCCGAACCCTCTGCCGCTTCTGCGGAGCCGGGCTCCGAGGAGCCCCATCCCGGCGCCTACTTGCAGGCCGGTGACGACATCTTCATCAAGCTACCCTGGGCGTCGAGCTCCAGGGCGCCAGTCAAGGGGGAGACTTTTGACGGGGAGGTGCTCGCCTCTGCTGGGCTGTCATTGGTTGACGCGCCCGGCAGCAGCAGTGGCGAGCCTGAGGAGGAGCAGCTACTGCGGAAGCTGCTGTCACTCTACCGCACCCGGCAAGCCAAGATGGCTTCCCGGGAAGCGCTTGTCGCGAAGGCGGGAGTTGACATGGAGAAGCGTGCGGAAGAGCTCCGGAGCCAAAATCAAGAAGCTCTCCAGTCCCTGGCGCAGGAGCGGGAGCGAGTAGACGAGGAGCGCACGACCTTTCTTCTCGAGAAGGCCGAGGCTGAGGAGGACCAAAGGCTTGCTGCCGAGAAGCAGTCCGCGCGGGAAGGCGAGCTAGTGCAGCAGAAGGCCCACCTCGACAGCTATGAGGAAGAGCTCGCCGAGCGCGAGCGAGCACTTGGCGGGGCGCGCAAGGAGGCAAAGGATGCCGCGGCAACTGCAGAGGCCGCCAAGAGGGAACTAGAGGAGAAGGTGGCGCGGCTGGAGGCCGAAATTGGGAAGAGTGGCGAGGAGATTGCCGCGCTCAAGCGTGAGCGCGAGAAGGATGCCGCCGCCCATGGTGAACTGCAAGGCCTTCTTGCTGAGAGGGGAAAGGAGCTCAGCGCCGCCAAGGATTCCAAAGCAGATCTGGAGCTGAAGCTGGCCACGCTGACGCAGACGCTGGAGGCCACCAAGGAGCAGGAGAAGACCTTGACGGAGAGGGTCAAGGCTGACGCGGCGCTGCTGGAGAGCATTGCAGTCACTCAGAACTCCTTCAGAGACACAGTGGAGCACTGGACCGAGGGTCTGGTGAACACTACCGCCGCCATCAACGAGGAGCTGGCGCATCTGGGGATGGATGACTTTGGATATCCTTTCGACGAGAGCCTTCAACCCAGCGCCAAGCTCAGCTTATTCTTCAAGGGCGTGGCGACGGCACTCCAGCGGCTCCGGGAGAGGATCCCGAAGCAGCTGGCCGACGAGTCGCGCAAAATCTGCGCCGGGGTTCTCCATAAGGTGCTGATGAAGGTAGCCTTCCGCAATCCAGGCCTCAGCTTCACCAATGTCCTCCGATCCTTGCCGCCTGACGCCGATCTGGACGCACTCAAGGCCCTTGTCGCACCCATTGTGGACAAGGTGAGCGAGATCAAGTGAGTCGAGGGCGGACGCGTAGATTAGACCACCCATTTCTTCTTTTCCCTTGTCGCTGCTAGTCATGTTATGAAAACAGTCTATTAGAGCTGCGACAAGTTATCTTTGTAACATAACTTTATTTCTGTTATCAATTGCAATGTTATTTCCTCTACTGGATTCCTCCCTTTGTATGTTTTCACCCTACGCTTCTAGGGAACTTGTCGGCGCAGGCGCCCGAGCCGCGAGCGCTGAGTGCGGAACTTCAGCAGCCTGCTGGCGGCGCTGCCTCCGACAAGAAACCTTGTCGTGACTAGATGCAGCACGCTTAAGCTGTTGAGCGGACTCGAAACAAAGTAAGGGCGCAACTAGCCACGAGTTGGTTCCTCCGCGCACAGGTTTTCCATACAAAGCAGGGTCGTTCGAGGAAGAGAACTCAAAAATTTAAAAAAGAGATTGCTCAAACTTTGGCAACTTAGCTTTTCTGTTATTTGCTTCCCGGTAAGGCAAGTCTTTGCTTGAACGACGCCTGGCCCGTACCACAATCTTCTCCTTTCCCCCCGGCAAACTTGTGTGCGGGAGAACCTTCTTTTCCTTTAAAAGAAAAAGAAAGAAGAGAAAATAATAATATGGAGCTCTTCGGCTCGTTACTGCTTACCGGATGTAAGTGCTGCACAAAGTGTCAGATAATCACATGCAAGAAAGGAACTAATGCATGAAATGGACAAGCTGTGCGGAGCACATGGGTTTTACTTATGCACGGGTTCTGCGCCCGGCTTTGTACAAAGGATTACATGCAACAGCGGCAAGACTTGTACAAAAGGTGGTTGTCGGAACGGGTTCCGGCAACCGCACCTTATGGGAAAAACTTACGAAGATGTTCTATGTTCCAGGAGTTGCTCACTGGAATGCCATCTTCGGTCTCAAGGCGGACAGCGCCAGGCCTTGTGACTTGTCTCACTCGATAAGGGCCTTCCCACTTCGGCGTCAACTTGTTGGAATTCTTGGCGGATTGAACGCGCCGAAGAACAAGGTCGCCTTCCTCGAAGCTTCTGGCTTTAACTTTGCGGCTATGATGGCGGTGCAAAGCTTGCTGGTATCGAGCAGCTCGTACAGCAGCCTAAAGACGATCTTCCTCGAGGAGCAGTGCATCGTCTTGCCGCAGCTGCTCTTGCTCAAGCTCATCATAAGCGAGCACTCGAGGTGATCCGTATACGAGTTCCATGGGGAGAACTGCCTCTGCTCCATAGACTAGAGCGAAAGGTGTCTGGCCAGTGGCTCGATTTGGCGTCGTTCTGATCGACCAAAGAACCACCGGCAGCTCCTCGATCCAGTTCCTTCCGCACCTGTGCAGCCTGTCGAAAGTTCTGGTCTTGAGCCCGCGCAGCACTTCAGCATTTGCCCTCTCTGCTTGACCGTTGCTTCTTGAATGAGCAACAGAAGCGAAGCAGACCTTGGCGCCAAGGTCTTGGACATACTGCATGAAGGTGCGGCTCGTGAATTGCGTGCCATTGTCGGTGATGATCCTGTTAGGAATCCCGAAACGGCAAACAATTGACCTGAAGAACTTGACTGCTGACTGTGCTGTCACCTTCCTCACTGGCTGCACTTCCGGCCACTTTGTGAACTTGTCGATTGCGACGTACAAGTACTCAAAGCCCCCGACAGCTCGAGGGAAGGGGCCGAGGATATCGAGCCCCCAGACCGAAAATGGCCATGATAAAGGGATCGTCTGGAGAGCTTGAGCTGGCTGGTGTATCTGTTTGGAGTGGAACTGGCACGCTTCACACTTGGTTACTTGTGTAGTCGCATCCTGGAGGACTGTCGGCCAAAAGAAACCTTGCCGAAAAGCTTTGCCGGCAAGTGCTCTTGCGCCTATGTGGTGGCCACATATGCCTCCATGTATCTCTGCCAACAGCTTTTGTCCATATTCCCGGCGAATACACTTCAATTTCACACTGTTGAGTCTTCTTCTGTACAGTATGCCATCGACAAACTGGTACATACTTGACTGCCGGGCTACTCTTTCCGCTTCTTCTTGCTCTTTGGGAAGTTCTCCTGTCTGAAGGAAACGGACAATTTGCTGTGCCCATGCTGGAGCTTGTGGCTCGACAACAAGGACTAAAGGCACATCTGCTGCTGCGGGAACATCTGCTTCTACGGCAAGGACTTGCGGTCCTGCCGGAGCTTGATGTTCCCCGGCAAGCTTGCCGGAGCAAAACTTGTCGGGAGCGTCTGCTTCAACGGAACAAACCATAAGGCTTGCCGGAGCAGACTGCCCCTCAGCATCTGTGGTGTTGATCTTGGGGACTTTCTTGGCGGCGGCTTCGGGGAGCTCTGCTGGAAAGTAGTCACCAAAAACCAACTTCCTCTTTTTGCTTTGTCCAGTTGATGGTGTTACGGATGGTTGAGTCAACTTAAGCACAAAGATCCCTGGTTCCACAGGTAACTTTAGTGCGGCGCACTTTGACAGGCCATCGGCAATATCATTCTGAGCTCTTGGGATATGCTCCATTTGTAGGCCGTCAAAGTGCTCCTCTAGCTTCCTCACTTCATCGACATACGCTTCCATCAACGGACTTTGGTAGTTCTTGTTCACTTGTCGGACGACAAGCTGTGAGTCACCCCTGACAATGAGCTTCTTAATCCCAAGGTCTGCTGCGATTCTGAGACCGGCAAGCAATCCTTCATATTCTGCAGTGTTGTTGGTTGCTTGCTCCTTGGGAAAGTGCATCTGGACTATGTACTTGAGGTCCTCTCCGGTGGGTGCGACAAGCAGCACGCCTGCATCGGCGCCTTGCAGCGAGAAGGCTCCATCGAAGTACATCAGCCACTCTTTGCTTGCCTCTTTGACGGGGATGCTCGTTTCTGGAATTTCTTCATCTAGGGTTGGCGTCCACTCTGCTATGAACTCTGCCAACGCTCTGCTTTGGATAGTTGAGGTGCTCTCAAACTTGAGGCCAAAGCTTGACAATTCCAGCGCCCACTCGACAATCCTGCCTGTTGCTTCTGGATTTTGCAGTATCCTCTTCAGCGGAAAGCGAGTGACGACTGTGATCTCATGTGCTTGGAAGTAATGGCGCAGCTTTCTCGAGGCCATGAGGAGGCCGAAAAGCAACTTCTGCACACCAGAGTACCTTGATCTAGCTCCCTGCAGAAGAGAACTGACAAAGTAGACTGGGCGCTGCACCATTCTCCTTGGCATCCTATCATGCTCCTGCGCAAGCTCATGTTTGTCGGGACCAGAGCTTGTCGGCGAAGCCCCCTGCTTGTCGCTGGATGGATCTGCCGTGGTTGCTGGCTCATCATCCGCCTCCCTCTCCGCCACTAACGCAGCACTAACCACTTGATTGGTTGCTGCTATATACAACAGCAACTTCTCTTGTGGCTTAGGTGCGACAAGCGTTGGAGTGGAGGACAGGTATCTCTTCAAGTCCTGCAGCGCAGCCTCCGCTTCCGGAGTCCATCTCATTGGACCTGCCTTTTTCAAAATTTTGAAAAATGGCAGGGCGCGCTCAGCAGATCTAGAGATAAACCTGCTGAGAGCAGCCACGCAGCCGGCAAGCCTTCATACATCCTTGACGCGCTTTGGTGCTTCGATCTGCTCGATGGCTTTGATCTTGTCGGGATTGGCTTCAATTCCCCGCTGAGACACGAAGAACCCAAGAAGCTTGCTGGAAGGGACTCCAAACACGCACTTCTCGGGGTTAAGCTTGAGGTTGATCTTGCGCAGGTTTGCAAATGTTTCATCTAAATCTTGAATCAAGGTCGCTTTGTCCTTGCTCTTGACCACTATGTCATCCATGTAAGCTTCCACATTTCTGTGTATTTGTGGCTCAAAAGCATGGTGGACTACCCTTGCGAATGTTGAACCAGCATTCTTCAAACCGAAAGGCATCCGTACGAAGCAGTATGTGCCACATGGGGTGATAAATGCGGTTTTCTCTTCATCTTCTTCTGCCATGAAGATCTGATGATATCCTGAGTATGCATCAAGAAATGAAAGCAAATCACATCCGGCTGTGGAGTCAACAATCTGGTCAATACACGGCAAGGGAAATGGGTCTTTGGGACAAGCTTTATTAACATCAGTGAAGTCAATACAAAGTCTCCATTTCCCGTTAGCTTTGCGCACAACAACAGGATTGGCCAACCACGTGGGATGGAGTACTCCTCTGACAAGGCCTGCTGCTTCCAACTTCTTGATTTCTTCTGCGATGAATTCTTGGCGCTCAACTGCCTGCTTCCTGACTCTCTGCTTGACGGGCCGCGCATGAGGACAGACAGCAAGGTGGTGCTCAATCACTTTCCTGGGAACACCGGGGATATCAAACGGTTGCCACGCAAACACATCGACATTCGCCCGCAGGAAAGCAACGAGCGCGCTTTCCTATTTGGGGTCAAGAGTGGCGCTGATGGTGAAGGTACCACCAGTGCCATCCTCCTTAGCGGACACCTTCTTAGTCGCAGGTGGAGCTGCCATCGCCTTCTTGCACTTGCCGGTGGAGCTCGATGGTGCGTCCTCGATGGTAGTGCAGCACTCCGAAGAGGTGCGCTTGCCGGAGTGGGCATCAGAGCTCTTGCCGGACTTGGTCTTCTTCTTCCCCCCCGGAGCTTCAGCGGCAAGTGTCCTTCGTTCTGCTGCGGCTGTTGCCTCCCGGTAGATCTTGTCGGCACAGATAAGAGCATCCTTCTTGTCGCCAGGGACAGAGATGACACTTATTGGGCCTGGCATTTTCAGTACGTTGTACGCATAGTGAGAGGCTGCCATGAACTTGGCGAGTGCCGGACGGCCAAGGATTCCATTGTAAGGTAATGGAATGTCGGCAACGTCAAACGTGACCCTCTCAGTCCTGAAGTTCAGCTCACTGCCAAATGTTACCGGCAACGTGATCTTTCCCTTTGGCTTGCTCCTTCCCGGGTTGATTCCTTGAAATGTGCCGGTCTTCGAGCTCGCTGTCAGGGATCTAGAGCTTCTGGAGCACTGCGGAGGAGATCAGATTCAAGCCGGCCCCGCCGTCAACTAGCATCTTAGTGACCTTGAGGTTGCGGATTGTTGGTGAAACCAACATCGGCAAGCACCCGACCGCAGTTATGCGATCTGGGTGGTCCTCAATATCAAAGATGATAGGCGTACCAGACCATTTTAGAGGCTTGCGTGACTCAACGGGTGGTTCTGCCGCATTAACTTCTCACACCCACTGCTTGAGCTGGCGGTGCGAGGCATGCAGAGAAGCACCACCGTCAACACACAAGACATCTATGGCTTTCTGGAACTCCTGCTCATCAGTCTCCTCATCATCCATATCTTCATCGTCGCCGTCATCTTCATCCTTGTCGCGGCTGCGAGGAGGTCTGTCTCCTTGCCGCTGCTTGGCCTTGCCGCGGCGTTCTCCTCGGCCAGGACGTTTCTTGCTGGATCCACCAGCTCCTTCCTGGGCCTTCTCCTTGTCACGCCGCTCATATTCAGCTTTCTGTTGCTCAACAAGCTGCTCGACCCTTTTGCAGTTCTGAAGATCATGGCCCTTGGTGCGGTGAATCTTGCAATACTGCTTGTTGGTGCCGTCCTGCTTGTCGGCGACCGCCACCTCCGCGGCAACCTCCTTGCCGGAGTCACCAGCTTTGGCTTCCTTGGCGCCGCCACCGTTGCCGGACTGCTCAACAACTAGCACTTCTTTGCCTTTCCTTCTTCTGTTGTTCCGCCGCCGGTTTCTCCTTGTCGGGGCGGCATCTTCGCTGTCAGATTCTCCTGCTCCTATATTTTCTCCGGGGAGTTTCCTCCCTCAGCACGCGCGCACTTGTCGGCCAGTGCATATAACTCACTGACGTCCCTGATCTTGCACATAGCCATTTCCTCCCGCATCCTGCGGTTCCGCACGTTCTGATGGAACGCGCTAATCACCACGGCAGGGTGGACGTCTGGGATGTTGTGCTGCACACTACTGAATCTTTGGATGTACTTGCGCAAAGGTTCTCCTTCCTTCTGGGCGAGCAGATGAAGATCACTCTCCTGGCCATGAGGCTTGTGTCCGCCTGTAAAGGCGCTGACAAACTGATGGCACAGATCAGCCCAAGAGGATATGGAGTTGTCCGGCAAGTGCATGAGCCAGGATCTGACATTGGGCTTGAGCACCAGCGGGAAGTAGTTGGCAAGGATCTTGTCATCTCGTCCCCCGGCAGCTTGCACCGCAATGGTGTAGATGCTGAGGAACTCTGACGGATGCGTTTTGCCGTCGTACTTCTCCGGTACGTCTGGCTTGAAGTTCTTTGTGCTGGGCCACTGGACTTGCCGCAGCTCACGAGTGAACGCAGGACAACCTACCGCATACGGCAGATCGTCTGGTTCCCCTGGCGCACCAAAGATGTTGGGGAAACTGATCCTCGAACACCTATGGGGCCGGCGGACCGGGCCCCTTTCGGTTTGGAGGGGGGCGGAGATCGCACGAAGAGCAGATCGAGGCGAGGCACACGAGCAGTTTACCCAGCTTCGGAGCTCTCCGGAGAGATAACACTCCTACTGCTGCTTGTCTGATTGTATTATCTGGTGTTCTTGCTCTCCCAAGCGAGAGTGTGATGTTCTCTGGGCTACCGATGGATCGAAGCAAGCTGTCTTAAGCTTCGAACCTATCAGCCGAACCCCCCTTACGTTGCGCATGGGCCTCCTTTTATACGCTAAAGGGGTCACCGACAGGTGGCAACGCAGAGGAGGGTAAAAACGTAAAAAGCAAGGTAGTTGATACAGTTGCTTGTACAGTGCCCCCTACCTAACCCTGACGGCAGGGGACAAGGGCATTAAATGCCCGTCTGAGTCGCCCGAACAGTGCAGAAAAGGACCGTTAGGGGCGCCACCGTTCGCCACGATGGTGATCTTGTCAGCTTCGCATGCCACTGCGCATCGCTGGCTGCACAGCCTCCCGCCACGCACGCCAGGAGAGGCCCCCAGAGCGACACGTTGGTGGATGCGCTGGAGCGTGGACGCAGGGTGGCCGCCTGCCGCGGCAAGCGCCTTGCCGCTGTTGTTATCTTGTCGGGTCCGGAAGCTTGTCGCTCGCCGGGCTTCGAGGTACCTTGGTTTGTCTTCACGACAAGCTCCTCTTGCCGGGGCCTTGTCTCCTTAGCTTAAATACTTTGTTCTTGGATGGCTCCAAGGGAACCTTGGGGGATCTTGGTGATCACCCGGCAAGCCTCTGCCGCGGGGTGCTGCAACTGCCCGTGCACAAGTTCGGGGTACTAGGGTACCCCTAATCTAGTACACCGACATACCTAGAAAATAAAAGTTCTCCAAATGCCCTGAAATTTAAATATGATTTTTTCTAGAATATTTGAGAATATTTGGCACTAAGAACACAAAGGGGCATCCACCTGGCCACGAGGGTGGAGGGCACGCCCTACCCCCCTGGGGGCGCCCCCTGCCTCGTGGGCCCACAATGGACCTCCTCCACTTATTCCTACACCCACACACTCCTTCCTCCCACAAACACCATTATCCAGCTCAAACCCAAGTCCAAGCTCATTTTGCTGCCATTTTCGATCTCCTTGCTCAAAGCACCTCTCACAAAACTGCTTGGGGGATTGTTCCTTGGTATGTGACTCCTCCATTGGTCCAATTAGTTTTTGTTCTAGTGCTTTATTCATTGCATATTTTTGCTGCTTAGGTGACCCTGTTCTTGAGCTTGCATGTCAAATTTATGTGGTTCCAAGTAGTTTTGATGCATGATATAGGCTCTGGGCACTTGTAGGAGTAGTTGCTATCAATTTTGTTGAGTTTGGTTCACTTTTATTTTGAAGTTACTAAAAATTTCAGAATTTCAGAAAATAATGAAGAAATTTTTGAGGGGCTCATCGAGCCGAAGCTCGAAGGAAAAGCAAAAAGAAGAAGCAAAGAAGCCCAAATATAATCCGCCTCGCACCGCGGAGGCCTCACCGACTTCCTCCATGACCAACGCGAACAACCAGTACCTCGTCTCGCCGGAGGACATTCACGCTTACCGGAACCCTACATCAGCCACAGAGCCAGAGTCGGAACCACAAGTTGATCCTCCACAACAGTCTAATTACCAGTGGGATCTGGAGATGATTGCCAACTAGTGGCAATCAGAGTCTTCTTCTTTGCAGTACGACCCCAACTATTACTATGGATATCTGCCAGGCTAACCGTGGCCATAGACCAACTTAGGCCAAAAGCCTAAGCTTGGGGGAGTACGTATTTCTCATCGACATTACATTCATGTTCACACACTCATTGCTAGATGTCGGTGCTCATACTTTTTCATTGTAATATCCATGCTAGTTTATTTACTTTTCTTATGCTTTCTTCTTGTGTTCTTAATAAACCTTAAGAAAAACCAAAAAAATTAGTTGTAGCTTTTAGCTAGTTTTAATTTCCATGCTTGTAGTAGTAATTAAAAAGAAAACCCAAAGAGATTTCCTGTTCTTCTTTTTGCTTGTTGGGAGCTTTCCCGTGTAAATAGTTTTATTTCTTTTTTTGGGGGTCGATAGGAGAAGACCATGATTAAATTGTTGAAGTGGCTCTTATATGCATTATTGTTGATCTGATAAAAGAGCCCATATTGCCTTGTCTTCTCCTGTTTATTGAATGCCCGCAGATTCCAGCTTAGTCCAATGCACGTGCACTGTTATTATTATTCACATCATTCGGCCGTGCAAGTGAAAGGCAATTATGACGATATAAGATGTACTGATTGAGATGAGAAAAGCTGTTATGAACTCGACCTCTCTTGTTTTTGTAAATATGATTAGTTCATCATTCCTGATTCAGCCTATCATGAATAAACATGTTTGCGATGAAAATTAGAGATCATAGTTTCTTATGCCATGCTTAATTAGCTAGGACCTTATAATGGTTTACCTTGCGTGCTAACATGCTATTAAAATGGTTGTGATGTGGTATGATAGGGTGGTATCCTCTTTTGAACGATTCGAGTGGCTTGACTTGGCACATGTTCACGCATGTAGTTGAAACAAAATCAACATAGCCTTCATGATATTTATGTTCATGGTGGATTATATCCTACTCATGCTTGCATTCGGTGTTGATTAATTTTAATGCATGTTCATGACTGTTGTCGCTCTCTAGCTGGTCGCTTCCCAGTCTTTTTCTAGCCTTCATCTATATTAAGCGGGAATACTACTTGTGCATCCAACTCCATAAACCCCAAAGTTGTTCCACATGAGTCCACCATACCTACCTATATACGGTATCTACCTGCCGTTCCAAGTAAATTTGTATGTGCCAAACTCCAAACCTTCAAATAAATATCCTATTTTGTATGCTCGAATAGCTCATGTATCAACTAGGGTTGTCCGTATCTTCCATGTTAGGCGGGTTATTCTCAAGAGGAGTGGACTCTGCTCCTCACTCAGAAGAAAATGGCTGGTCACCAGGATGCCCAGTCCCATGCTTTATGCAAACTAAATCAAAATAATTGCAAACAAAACTCCCTTGGGACTCTTGTTAGTTGGAGGCACTTGTTGTTTTGAGCAGGTCGTGGATTGATGCTTGTTGGTGGAGGGGGAGTATAAAATTTACCATTCTGTTTGGGAACCGCCTATAATGTGTGTAGCATGTAAGATATCGCCATCTCTTGGTTGTTATGTTGACAATGAAAGTATACCGCTCAAAATATTATTCATCTCTATTTCAAAACCGAGCTCTGGCACCTCTACACATCCCTGCTTCCCTCTGCGAAGGGCCTATCTATTTACTTTCATGTTGAGTCATCATCCTCTTATTAAGAAGCACCAGTTGGAGAGCACCACTGTCATGTGCATTAATTACTATTAGTTTACATTGAGTATGACTTGACTGGATCTCTTTTACCATGAATTACAATGTCTAGTCAGTCCTTGATCTTTAAAGGTACTCTGCATTTATGTTTTGCAATCTCAGAAAGGGCTAGCGAGATACCATCCTGTTATATCATATTATGATTGTTTTGAGAAAGTGTTGTCATCCGAGATTTATTATTATTGCTCGCTAGTTGATTATGACATTGATATGAGTAAACATGAGACCTAAGCATTATTGTGAATATGGTTAGTTCATAATCTTTGCTGAAAACGTGAATGCTGGCTTTACATATTTACAACAACAAGAGCAAACAGAGGTTGTATAAGTTTTTCTTTATCACTTTCAGTTTGTCAACTGAATTGCTTGAGGGCAAGCAAAGGTTTAAGCTTGGGGGAGTTGATACGTCTCCGTCATATCTACTTTTCCAAACACTTTTGCCCTTGTTTTGGACCCTAACTTGCATGATTTGAATGGAACTAACCCGGACTAACACTGTTTTCATCAGAATTGGCATGGTGTTATTTATGTGCAGAAACAAAAGTTCTCGGAATGACCCGAAACTTCACGGAGCATATTTTTGGAAATAATAAAAAAATATTGGCAAAAGATCAAGACCAGGGGGCCCACACCCTAGCCACGAGGGTGGGGGCGCGCCCCTACCTCGTGGGCCCCCTTGAGCTCCTCCGACCTCAACCCTAACACTATATATTCATTTTCAGGGAGAAAAAAATAGAGGAGAAGGATTCATTGCGTTTTACAATACGGAGCCACTGCCAAGCCCTAAAACCTCTCGGGAGGGATGATCTGGAGTCCGTTCGGGGCTCCGAAGAGGGGAATCCATCGCCATCATCATCATCAACCATCCTCCGTCACCAATTTCATGATGCTCACCGCCATGCGTGAGTAATTCCATCGTAGGCTTGCTGGACGGTGATGGGTTGGATGAGATTTATCATGTAATCGAGTTAGTTTTGTTAGGGTTTGATCCCTAGTATCCACTATGTTCTGAGATTGATGTTGCTATGACTTTGCTATGCTTAATGCTTGTCACTAGGGCCCGAGTACCATGATTTCAGATCTGAATCTATTATGTTTTCACCAATATATGAGTGTTCTTGATCCTATCTTGCAAGTCTATAGTCACCTACTATGTGCTATGATCCGGCAACCCCGAAGTGACAATAATCGGGACCACTCCCGGTGATGACCGTAATTTGAGGAGTTCATGTATTCACTATGTGTTAATGCTTTGGTCCGGTACTCTATTAAAAGGAGGCCTTAATATTTCTTAGTTTCCGCTAGGACCTTGCTGCCACGGGAGGGTAGGACAAAAGATGTCATGCAAGTTCTTTTCCATAAGCACGTATGACTATATTCGGAATACATGCCTACATTACATTGATGAATTGGAGCTAGTTCTGTGTCACCCTAGGTTATGACTGCTACATGATGAACCGCATCCGACATAATTCTCTATCACCGATCCATTGCCTACGAGATTTCCATATATTGTTCTTCGCTTATTTACTTTTCCGTTGCTATTGTTACAATCAGTACAAAATACCAAAAACATTACTTCTGTTATCATTACCTTTTGCTACCGTTACCACTACTATCATATTACTTTGCTACTAAATACTTTGTTGCAGATATTAAGTTTCCAAGTGTGGTTGAATTGACAACTCAGCTGCTAATAATTGAGAATATTCTTTGGCTCCCCTTGTGTCGAATCAATAAATTTGGGTTGAATACTCTACCCTCGAAAACTGTTGCGATCCCCTATACTTGTGGGTTATCAGGTATCACCATACCTAGTTCAATCTCGTTACCGACAAGTCTCTTTACTCATTCCATAATGCATCATCCCGCAACTAACTCACTAGTCACATTGCTTGCAAGGCTTATAGTGATGTGCATTACCGAGAGGGCCCAGAGATACCTCTCCGACAATCGGAGTGACAAATCCTAATCTTGATCTATGCCAACTCAACAAACACCATCCGAGACACCTGTAGAGCATCTTTATAATCACACAGTTACGTTTTGATGTTTGATAGCACACTAAGTGTTCCTCCAGTATTTGGGAGTTGCATAATCTCATAGTCATAGGAACATGTATAAGTTATGAAGAAAGCAATAGCAACAAACTAAACGATCATCGTGCTAAACTAACGGATGGGTTAAGTCAATCACATCATTCTCTAATGATGTGATCCCGTTCATCAAATGACAACTCATGTCTATGGTTAGGAAACTTAACCATCTTTGATTAACGAGCTAGTCAAGTAGAGGCATACTAGTGGCACTCTATTTGTCTATGTATTCACACATGTACTAAGTTTGCGGTTAATATAATTCTAGCATGAATAATAAACATTTATCATGATATAAGGAAATATAAATAACAACTTTATTATTGCCTCTAGGGCATATTTCCTTCAGTCTCCCACTTGCACTAGAGTCAATAATCTAGTTCACATCGTCATGTGGTTTAACACCAATTGTTCACATCTTTATGTGATTAGTTCACATCTCCATGTGACTAATACCCAAAGAGTTTACTAGAGTCAATAATCTAGTTCACATCGCTATGTGATTAACACCCAAAGAGTGATCATGTTTTGCTTGTGAGAGAAGTTTAGTCTATGGGTCTGATAATTTCTATGTCTACAATACTCTGCACAGAGCTACTCTAGCTAATTGCTCCCACTTTTAATATGTATATAGATCGATACTTAGAGTCATCTAGATCGGTGTCAAAAGCTTGCATCGACGTAATTCTTTACGACAAATTCTTTTATCACCTCCATAACTAAGAAATATTTCCTTAGTCCTCTAACGATAATTTTGACCGTTGTCCAGTGATCTACTCTTAGATCACTATTGTACTCCCTTGCCAAAATCATTCCAAGGTATACAATAGGTCTGGTACACAACATAACATACTTTATACCCCCTCCGTTCGGAATTACTTTTCTCGAAAATGGATGTATCTAGAACTAAAATATGTCTAGATACATCCATTTCCGCGACAAGTAATTCCGAACGGAGGGAGTAGAACCTATGACCGAGGCATATGGAATGACTTTTTCATTCTCTTTCTATTTTCTGTCGTGGTCAGGTTTTGAGTCTTTACTCAACTTCACACCTTGCAACACAGTCAAGAACTCCTTCTTTAACTGTTCCATTTTGAACTACTTCAAAAACTTGTCAAGGTATGTACTCATTGAAAAATTTATCAAGCGTCTTGATCTATCTCTATAGATCTTGATGCCCAATATGTAAGCAGCTTTACCGAGGTTTTTCATTGAAAAATTCTTATTCAAGTATCCTTTTATGCTATCCAGAAATTTAGTACCATTTCCGATCAACAATATGTCATCCACATATAATATCAGAAATGTCTCCCACTCACTTTCTTGTAAATACAGGCTTCTCCAAAAGTCTGTATAAAACTATATACTTTGATAAACTCATCAAAGCGCATATTCCAACTCCGAGATGCTTGCACCAGTCCATAGATGGATCGCTGGAGCTTGCACACTTTGTTAGCATCTTTCGGATTGACAAAACCTTCTGACTGCATCATATACAACTCCTTTTTTTAATAAATCCATTAGGGAGTGTGGCTTTGATATCCATTTTCCAAATTTCATAAAATGCGGCAACTGCTAACATGATTCGAACAGACTTTTAAGCATCGATACGAGTGAGAAAATCTCATCGTAGTCAACACCTTGAACTTGTCGAAAACCTTTTGCGACAATTCGAGCTTTGTAGATAGTAACACTACTACCAGCGTCTGTCTTCCTCTTGAAGATCCATTTATTCTCAATGGCTCGCCGATCATCGGGCAAGTCAATCAAAGTCCATACTTTGTTCTTTATATATGGATCCCATCTCAGATTTCATGGCCTCAAGCCATTTTGCAGAATCTGGGCTCATCATCGCTTCCTCATAGTTCATAGGTTCGTCATGGTCAAGTAACATGACCTCCAGAACAGGATTACCGTTCCACTCTAGTGCGGAACATACTCTGGTTGACCTACGAGGTTTGGTAGTAACTTGATCCGAAGTTTCATGACCATCATCATGAACTTCCTCACTAATTGGTGTAGGCATCACTGGAACTGATTTCTATGATGAACTACTTTCCAATAAGGGAGCAGGTACAATTACCTCATCAATTTCTACTTTCCTCCCACTCACTTCTTTCGAGAGAAACTCATTCTCTAGAAAGGATCCACTCTTAGCAACAAAGATCTTGCCTTCAGATCTGTGATAGAAGGTGTACCCAACAGTTTCTTTTGGGTATCCTATGAAGACGCACTTCTCCGATTTGGGTTTGAGCTTATCAGGTTGAAATTTTTTCACATAAGAATCGCAACCCCAAACTGTAAGAAACGACAGCTTAGGTTTCTTGCTAAACCATAGTTCATACGGTGTCGTCTCAACGGATTTTTAGATGGTGCCCTATTTAACGTGAATGCAGCTGTCTCTAATCCATAACCCCAAAACGATAGTGGTAATTCGGTAAGAGACATCATAGATTGCACCATATCTAATAAAGTACGGTTATGACATTGGAACACACCATTACATTGTGGTGTTCCAGGTGGCATGAGTTGTGAAACTATTCCACATTGTTTCAAATGAAGACCAAACTCGTAACTCAAATATTTTTTTCCGTGATCAGATCGTAGAAACTTTATTTTCTTGTTACAATGATTTTCCACTTCACTCTGAAATTCTTTGAACTTTTCAAATGTTTCAGACTTATGTTTCTCAAGTAGATATACCCATATCTGCTCAAATCATCTGTGAAGGTCAGAAAATAACGATACCCGCCGCGAGCCTCAACACTAATTGGACCGCACACATCAGTATGTATTATTTCCAACAAGTCTGTTGCTCCCTCCATTTTTTTCGAAGAACGGAGTCTTTGTCATCTTGCCCATGAGGCATGGTTCGCAAGCATCAAGTGATTCATAATCAAGTGATTCAAAAAGTCCATCAACATGGAGTTTCTTCATGCGCTTTACACCAATATGACCTAAACGATAGTGCCACATATAAGTTGCACTATCATTATTAACTTTGCATCTTTTGGCTTCAATATTATGAATATGCGTATCACTATGATCGAGGTTCAATAAACCATTTATATCGAGTGTATGACCATAGAAGGTTTTATTCATGTAAATAGAACAACAATTATTCTTTGACTTAAATGAATAACCGTATTGCAATAAACATGACCCAATCATATCTATGCTTAACGCAAACACCAAACAACATTTATTTTAGGTTCAACACTAATCCCGAAGGTAAAGGGAGTGTGCGATGGTGATCTTATCAACCTTGGAATCACTTCCAACTCACATCATCACCTCGCCCTTAACTAGTCTCTGTTTATTTTGCAACTCCCGTTTCAAGTTACTACTCTTAGCAACTGAACCAGTATCAAATACTAAGGGGTTGCAATAAACACTAGTAAACTACACATCAATAACATGTATATCAAATATACCTTTGTTCACTTTGACATCCTTCTTATCCGTGAAGTATCTAGGGTAGTTCCACTTCCAGTGACCATTTCCTTTGCAGTAGAAGCACTCAGTTTCAGGCTTGGGTCTAGCTTTGGGCTTCTTCATGGGAGTGGCAACTTGCTTGCCATTCTTCTTGAAGTTCCTTTCTTTCCCTTTGCCCCCTTTTCTTGAAACTAGTGGTCTTATTAACCATCAACACTTGATGCTCTTTCTTGAATTCTACCTTTGTTGATTTCAGCATCACGAAGAGCTTGGGAATCGTTTTCGTCATCCCTTGCATATTATAGTTCATCACGAAGTTCCAGTAACTTGGTGAAAGTGACTAGAGAACTCTGTCAATCACTATCTTATTTGGAAGATTAACTCCCACTTGATTCAAGCGATTGTAGTACTCAGACATTCTGAGCACATGCTCACTGGTTGAGCTATTCTCCTCCATCTTGTAGGCAAAACACTTGTTAGAGGTCTCATACCTCTCGACTCGGGCATGAGTCTGAAATACCAATTTCAGCTCTTGGAACATCTTATATGCTCCTTGGCGTTCAAAACATTTTTGAAGTCCTGGTTCTAATCCGTAAAGCATGGCACGCTAAACTATCAAGTAGTCATCATACCGAGCTTGCCAAAACTTCATAACGTTTGCATCTGTTCCTGCAATAGGTCCGTCACCTAGTGGTGCATCAAGGACATAATTCTTCTATGCAGCAATGAGGATAATCCTCAGATCACGGAGCTAGTCCATCATTGCTACTAACATCTTTCAACATTGTTTTCTCTAGGAAAATATCATAAATAAAACGGGGAAGCTATACACGAGCAATTGATCTACAACATAGATATGCAAATACTATCATGACTAAGTTCATGATAAATTTAAGTTCAATTAATCATATTACTTAAGAACACCCACTTAGATAGACATCCCTCTAATCATCTAAGCGATCACGTGATCCATATCAACTAAACCATGTCCGATCATCACGTGAGATGGAGTAGCTTTAAATGTTGAACATCACTATGTTGATCCTATCTACTATATGATTCACTCTCGACCTTTCGGTCTCAGTGTTCCGAGGCCATATCTGCATATGCTAGGCTCGTGAAGTTTAACCCGAGTATTCTGTGTGTGCAAAACTGGCTTGCACCCATTGTATGTGAACGTAGAGTTTATCACACCCGATCATCACGTGGTGTCTCAGCACGACAAGATGTCGCAACGGTGCATACTCAGGGAGAACACTTATACCTTGAAATTTAGTGAGGGATCATCTTATAATGCTACCGTCATACTAAGCAAAATAAGATGCACAAAAGATAAACATAACATGGAATCAAAATATGTGACATGATATGGCCATCATCATCTTGTGCCTTTGATCTCCATCTCCAAAGTACCGTCATGATCTCCATCGTCACCGGCATGAAACCATGATCTCCATCATCTTGATCTCTATCAATGTGTCGTCACATGGTCGTCTCGCCAACTATTGCTTTTGCAACTATTGCTATCGCATAGCGATAAAGTAAAGCAATTGTATGGTGCTTGCATCTTATGCAATAAAGAGACAACCATAAGGCCCTTGCCAGTTGCCGATAACTTTAACAAAACATGATCATCTTATACAACAATTTATATCTCATCATGTCTTGATCATATCACATCACAACATGCTATGCAAAAACAAGTTAGACGTCCTCTACTTTGTTGTTGCAAGTTTTACGTGGCTGCTATGGGCTGAGCAAGAACCGTTCTTACCTACGCATCAAAAACCACAACGCGGTATATCGATTGCTTTTTGATGTTCAGAAAGAACCATGTTCATTGAATCCGATTCAACTAAAGTTGGAGAAACTCACACCCACTAGCCACCTGTGTGCGAAGCACGTCGGTAGAACCAGTCTCGCGTAAGCGTACGCGTAATGTCGGTCTGAGCCTCTTCATCCAACAATAGCGCTGAATCAAGAATCAAATAGTGACGACAAGTATATGTATATACCCACGCCCACAACTCCTTTGTGTTCTACTCGTGCATATAACATCTACGCATAGACCTGGCTCGGATGCCACTGTTAGGGAACGCAGTATTTCAAAAAAATTCCTATGATCACGCAAGATCTATCTAGGAGATGCATAGCAACGAGAGGGATAGCGTATGTCTATGTACCCTCGTAGACCGAAAGCGGAAGCATTATGAAACGCAGTTGATGTAGTCGAACGTCTTCGCGATCCAACTGATCAAGTACCAAACGCATGGCACCTCCGCGATCTGCACACGTTCAGCTAGGTGATGTCCCTCGTACTCTTGATCCTGTTGAGGCCGAGGGAGAGTTTCTCAGCACGACGGCATGTTGACGGTGATGATGAAGTTACCGGTGCAGGGCTTTGCCTAAGCACTACGACGATATGACCGAGGTGTGTATCTATGGAGGGGGGCACCTGTAACGCCCCGAGACCGATGTGCCAGGTGTCTTCCAGTTATTCGCTATTGTTGCCTTGTCTTTGCTTGCATGTCATGCATCTCATATCATGTCATCATGTGCATTTCATTTGCATACGTGTTCGTCTCATGCATCCGAGCATTTTCCCCATTGTCCGTTTTGCAATCCGACGCTCCTATGTCACCCGGTGTCCCTTTCTACCTCTTTTCGTGTGCAGGTGTTAAACATTCTCGGATTGGACCGAGACTTGTCCTGCGGCCTTGGTTTACTACCGGTAGACCGCCTGTCAAGTTTCGTATCATTTGGACTTCGTTTGATACTCCAACGGTTAACCGAGGGACCGAAAAGGCCTCGTGTGTGTTGCAGCACAACACCCCTCCAAAGTGGCCCAAAACCCACCTAAACCCCTTCTATCATCTAGAGCGTTCGATCACGATTGCATGGCCTCAAACCGCACCTCATTTGGAGCTTCCTAGCTCCCTCTACCTATAAATAGGTGGCTCCCCCCGAAAATTCGCGGACGAAACCCTAGTCATCTTCCTCCTCGCGCCGCCGGACATGTCCATCCGCGCCGGACATGTCCGCCCTCCACCTCGCTCCGGCCAGTGGCGTCATGCCACGTCACCCCGCCGCCGCCGCCAACCAACCGGGCGCCGCCACCTCACCTCCCGCCGCCCTCTCTCTCTCCTCAGCCCCGCCGCCGGCCCGCGGGGCCTGTCTCGCCAGCGCCGGCGCTCAACCGCGGCTCCTCC